>NC_054469.1:4445266-4602766 GCF_017639515.1 Carcharodon carcharias
AGACCCCCTTGTAAATATTAACACACTCCCGGAGACCCCATGTAAATATTAACACCCTTACGGAGACCCTCCTGTAAATATTAACACACTCCCAGCGAGCCCCTGTAAATATTAACACACTAACTGAGAACCCCTGTAAATATTAACACACTCCCGGAGACCCCTGTGAATATTGATACACTCCTGGAGACACCCTATAAATATTAACACACTCCCGGAGACACCCTGTTAATATTAACACACTCCCAGGAAACCGCTGTAAATATTAACACACTCCCGGAGACCCCCTGTAAATATTAACACGCTCCCGGAGACTCCTTGTAAATATTAACACACTTTCAGAGAACCCCTGTAAATATTAACACACTCCCGGAGAAAGCCTGTAAATATTAACACTCTCCCAGAGACACCCTGTAAGTATTTACACACTCCCGGGGACCCCCTGTATATATTAACACACTCTCGGGGACCCCCTGTAAATACTAACACACTCCCGGAGACCCCATGTAAATATTAACACACTCCCAGAGAACCCTTGTAAATATTAACACACTACCAGGGACGCCCTGTAAATATTAACAGACTCCCGGAGACCCCCTGTAAATATTAACACACTCCCAGGGATCCCCCTGTAAATATTAACACACACCCGGAGACCCCCTGTAAATATTAGCACACTCCCGGAGAGCTCCTGTAAATATTAACACACTCCAGGAGACACCCTGTAAATATTAACACACTCCCGGTTACAACCTGTAAATATTAACACACTCCCGGAGACCCACTGTAAAAATTAACACACTCCCGGAGACCCCCTGTAAATATTAACACACTCCCGGAGACCCCTGTAAATATTGATACACATCTCGAGACCCCCTGTAATTATTAACACACTCCCGGAGACTCCTTGTAAGTATTAACACTCTCCCGGTGACCCCCTGTAAATATTAACAGATTTCCGGAGACCACTGTATATATTAACACACTCCCGGAGACCCCCTGTAAATATTAACACACTCCCGGAGACTCACTGAAAATATTAACACTCTCCCGGAGGTCCCCTGTAAATATTAACACACTCCCAGAGAACCCCTGTAAATAATAACACACTCCCGGAGACCCCCCCTGTAAATATTAACACACTCCCGGGGGCCTCCCTGTAAATATTAACACACACCCGTGGACAATCTGTAAATATTAACACTCTCCCGGAGACCCCCTTGTAAATATTAACACACTCCCGGAGACCCCCTGTAAATATTAACACCCTTACGGAGACCCTCCTGTAAATATTAACACACTCCCAGCGAGCCCCTGTAAATATTAACACACTAACGGAGAACCCCTGTAAATATTAACACACTCCCGGAGACCCCTGTGAATATTGATACACTCCTGGAGAACCCTATAAATATTAACACACTCCCGGAGACACCCTGTTAATATTAACACACTCCCAGGAAACCCCTGTAAATATTAACACACTCCCGGAGACCCCCTGTAAATATTAACACACGCCTGGAGACACCCTGTAAATATTAACACACTCCCGGAGACACCCTGTAAATATTAACACACTCCCAGAGACACCCTGTAAATATTAACACACTCCCGGAGACTCCCTGTAAATATTAACACACTCCCGGAGACCCCCTGTGAATATTAACACACTCCCGGAGACAATTTGTAAATATTAACACACTCCCGGAGACACCCTGTAAATATTAACACACTCCCGGAGACCCCCTGTAAATATTAACACACACCCGGAGACCCCCTGTAAATAGTAACACACTCCCGGAGCGCCCCTGTAAATATTAACACACTCCCGGAGACCCCTGTAAATATTAACACACCCCCGGAGACCCCCTGTAAATATTAACACACTCCCAGGGAAACCCTGTAAATATTAACAGACTCCCAGAGAGCTCCTGTAAATATTAACACACACCCGGGGACACCCTGTAAATATTAACACTCTCCCGGAGAACCCCTGTTAATAAAACACACTCCCGGAGACCCCCTGTAAATATTAACACACTCCCGGAGACCCCCTGTAAATAGAAACACACTCCCGGAGCCCCCCTGTAAATATTAAGAAACTCCCGGGGCCCCCCTGTAAATATTAACACACTCCAAGAGACCCCTGTAAATATTAACACACTCCCAGGGCAACCCTGTAAATATTAACACACTCCCAGAGAGCTCCTGTAAATATTAACACACTCCCGGAGACCCCCTGTAAATATTAACACACACCCGGTGACCCCCTGTAAATATTAACACACTCCCGCAGATCCCCCTGTTAATATTAACACTCTCCCGGATACCCCCTGTAATTATTAACACACTCCCGGAGACTCCTTCTAAGTATTAACACTCTCCCGGTGACCCCCTGTAAATATTAACAGACTTCCGGAGACCACTGTATATATTAACAAACTCCCGGAGACCCCCTGTAAATATTAACACACCCCCGGAGACTCACTGAAAATATTAACACTCTCCCGGAGGCCCCCTGTAAATATTAACACACTCCCAGAGAAACCCTGTAAATAATAACACACTCCCGGAGACCCCCCCTGTAAATATTAACACACCCCCGGGGACCTCCCTGTAAATATTAACACACACCCGGGGACAATCTGTAAGTATTATCACTCTCCCGGAGACCCCCTTGTAAATATTAACACACTCCCGGAGACACCCGGTAAGTATTAACACCCTTACGGAGACCCTCCTGTAAATATTAACACACTCCCAGCGAGCCCCTGTAAATATTAACACACTAACGGAGAACCCCTGTAAATATTAACACACTCCCGGAGACCCCTGTGAATATTGATACACTCCTGGAGACACCCTATAAATATTAACACACTCCCGGAGACACCCTGTAAATATTAACACACTCCCGGAGACTCCCTGTAAATATTAACACACTCCCGGAGACCCCCTGTGAATATTAACACACTCCCGGAGACAATTTGTAAATATTAACACACTCCCGGAGACACCCTGTAAATATTAACACACTCCCGGAGACCCCCTGTAAATATTAACACACACCCGGAGACCCCCTGTAAATAGTAACACACTCCCGGAGTGCCCCTGTAAATATTAACACACTCCCGGAGACCCCTGTAAATATTAACACACCCCCGGAGACCCCCTGTAAATATTAACACACTCCCAGGGAAACCCTGTAAATATTAACAGACTCCCAGAGAGCTCCTGTAAATATTAACACACACCTGGGGACACCCTGTAAATATTAACACACTCCCGGAGACCCCCTGTTAATAAAACACACTCCCGGAGACCCCCTGTAAATATTAACACACTCCCGGAGACCCCCTGTAAATAGAAACACACTCCCGGAGCCCCCCTGTAAATATTAAGAAACTCCCGGGGCCACCCTGTAAATATTAACACACTCCAAGAGACCCCTGTAAATATTAACACACTCCCAGGGCAACCCTGTAAATATTAACACACTCCCAGAGAGCTCCTGTAAATATTAACACACTCCCGGAGACCCCCTGTAAATATTAACACACACCCGGTGACCCCCTGTAAATATTAACACACTCCCGCAGATCCCCCTGTTAATATTAACACTCTCCCGGATACCCCCTGTAATTATTAACACACTCCCGGAGACACCTTGTAAGTATTAACACTCTCCCGGTGACCCCCTGTAAATATTAACAGACTTCCGGAGACCACTGTATATATTAACACACTCCCGGAGACCCCCTGTAAATATTAACACACTCCCGGAGACTCACTGAAAATATTAACACTCTCCCGGAGAACCCCTGTAAATAATAACACACTGCCGGAGACCCCCCCCTGTAAATATTAACACACTCCCGGGGACCTCCCTGTAAATATTAACACACACCCGGGGACAATCTGTAAATATTATCACTCTCCCGGAGACCCCCTGTAAATATTAACACCCTTACGGAGACCCTCCTGTAAATATTAACACTCTCCCAGCGAGCCCCTGTAAATATTAACACACTAACGGAGAACCCCTGTAAATATTAACACACTCCCGGAGACCCCTGTGAATATTGATACACTCCTGGAGACACCCTATAAATATTAACACACTCCCGGAGACACCCTGTTAATATTAACACACTCCCAGGAAACCCCTGTAAATATTAACACACTCCCGGAGACCCCCTGTAAATATTAACACGCTCCCGGAGACTCCTTGTAAATATTAACACACTCCCAGGAAACCCCTGTAAATATTAACACACTCCCGGAGACCCCCTGTAAATACTAACACACTCCCAGAGAACCCTTGTAAATATTAACACACTCCCAGGGAAACCCTGTAAATATTAACAGACTCCCGGAGACCCCCTGTAAATATTAACACACTCCTGGGGATCCCCCTGTAAATATTAACACACACCCGGAGACCCCCTGTAAATATTAACACACTCCCGGAGAGCTCCTGTAAATATTAACACACTCCAGGAGACACCCTGTAAATATTAACACACTCCCGGTTACAACCTGTAAATATTAACACACTCCCGGAGACCCACTGTAAAAATTAACACACTCCCGGAGACCCCCTGTAAATATTAACACACTCCCGGAGACCCCTGTAAATATTGATACACATCTCGAGACCCCCTGTAATTATTAACACACTCCCGGAGACTCCTTGTAAGTATTAACACTCTCCCGGTGACCCCCTGTAAATATTAACAGACTTCCGGAGACCACTGTATATATTAACACACTCCCGGAGACCCCCTGTAAATATTAACACACTCCCGGAGACTCACTGAAAATATTAACACTCTCCCGGAGGCCCCCTGTAAATATTAACACACTCCCAGAGAACCCCTGTAAATAATAACACACTCCCGGAGACCCCCCCTGTAAATATTAACACACTCCCGGGGACCTCCCTGTAAATATTAACACACACCCGGGGACAATCTGTAAATATTAACACTCTCCCGGAGACCCCCTTGTAAATATTAACACACTCCCGGAGACCCCCTGTAAATATTAACACCCTTACGGAGACCCTCCTGTAAATATTAACACACTCCCAGCGAGCCCCTGTAAATATTAACACACTAACGGAGAACCCCTGTAAATATTAACACACTCCCGGAGACCCCTGTGAATATTGATACACTCCTGGAGAACCCTATAAATATTAACACACTCCCGGAGACACCCTGTTAATATTAACACACTCCCAGGAAACCCCTGTAAATATTAACACACTCCCGGAGACCCCCTGTAAATATTAACACACTCCTGGAGACACCCTGTAAATATTAACACACTCCTGGAGACCCCCTGTAAATATTAACACACTCCCAGAGACACCCTGTAAATATTAACACACACCCGGTGACCCCCTGTAAATATTAACACACTCCCGCAGATCCCCCTGTTAATATTAACACTCTCCCGGATACCCCCTGTAATTATTAACACACTCCCGGAGACACCTTGTAAGTATTAACACTCTCCCGGTGACCCCCTGTAAATATTAACAGACTTCCGGAGACCACTGTATATATTAACACACTCCCGGAGACCCCCTGTAAATATTAACACACTCCCGGAGACTCACTGAAAATATTAACACTCTCCCGGAGAACCCCTGTAAATAATAACACACTGCCGGAGACCCCCCCCTGTAAATATTAACGCACTCCCGGGGACCTCCCTGTAAATATTAACACACACCCGGGGACAATCTGTAAATATTATCACTCTCCCGGAGACCCCCTTGTAAATATTAACACACTCCCGGAGACCCCCTGTAAATATTAACACCCTTACGGAGACCCTCCTGTAAATATTAACACTCTCCCAGCGAGCCCCTGTAAATATTAACACACTAACGGAGAACCCCTGTAAATATTAACACACTCCCGGAGACCCCTGTGAATATTGATACACTCCTGGAGACACCCTATAAATATTAACACACTCCCGGAGACACCCTGTTAATATTAACACACTCCCAGGAAACCCCTGTAAATATTAACACACTCCCGGAGACCCCCTGTAAATATTAACACGCTCCCGGAGACTCCTTGTAAATATTAACACACTCCCAGGAAACCCCTGTAAATATTAACACACTCCCGGAGACCCCCTGTAAATACTAACACACTCCCAGAGAACCCTTGTAAATATTAACACACTACCAGGGACCCCCTGTAAATATTAACAGACTCCCGGAGACCCCCTGTAAATATTAACACACTCCTGGGGATCCCCCTGTAAATATTAACACACACCCGGAGACCCCCTGTAAATATTAACACACTCCCGGAGAGCTCCTGTAAATATTAACACACTCCAGGAGACACCCTGTAAATATTAACACACTCCCGGTTACAACCTGTAAATATTAACACACTCCCGGAGACCCACTGTAAAAATTAACACACTCCCGGAGACCCCCTGTAAATATTAACACACTCCCGGAGACCCCTGTAAATATTGATACACATCTCGAGACCCCCTGTAATTATTAACACACTCCCGGAGACTCCTTGTAAGTATTAACACTCTCCCGGTGACCCCCTGTAAATATTAACAGACTTCCGGAGACCCCTGTAAATATTAACACACTCCCGGAGACCCCCTGTAAATATTAACACACTCCCGGAGACTCACTGAAAATATTAACACTCTCCCGGAGGCCCCCTGTAAATATTAACACACTCCCAGAGAACCCCTGTAAATAATAACACACTCCCGGAGACCCCCCCTGTAAATATTAACACACTCCCGGGGACCTCCCTGTAAATATTAACACACACCCGGGGACAATCTGTAAATATTAACACTCTCCCGGAGACCCCCTTGTAAATATTAACACACTCCCGGAGACCCCCTGTAAATATTAACACCCTTACGGAGACCCTCCTGTAAATATTAACACACTCCCAGCGAGCCCCTGTAAATATTAACACACTAACGGAGAACCCCTGTAAATATTAACACACTCCCGGAGACCCCTGTGAATATTGATACACTCCTGGAGAACCCTATAAATATTAACACACTCCCGGAGACACCCTGTTAATATTAACACACTCCCAGGAAACCCCTGTAAATATTAACACACTCCCGGAGACCCCCTGTAAATATTAACACACTCCTGGAGACACCCTGTAAATATTAACACACTCCTGGAGACCCCCTGTAAATATTAACACACTCCCAGAGACACCCTGTAAATATTAACACACTCCCGGAGACCCCCTGTAAATATTAACACACTCCTGGAGACACCCTGTAAATATTAACACACTCCTGGAGACCCCCTGTAAATATTAACACACTCCCAGAGACACCCTGTAAATATTAACACACTCCCGGTGACTCCCCGTAAATATTAACACACTCCCGGAGACGCCCTGTGAATATTAACACACTCCCGGAGACAATTTGTAAATATTAACACACTCCCGGAGACACCCTGTAAATATTAACACACTCCCGGAGACCCCCTGTAAATATTAACACACACCCGGAGACCCCCTGTAAATAGTAACACACTCCCGGAGCGCCCCTGTAAATATTAACACACTCCCGGAGACCCCCTGTAAATATTAACACACTCCCAGGGAAACCCTGTAAATATTAACAGACTCCCAGAGAGCTCCTGTAAATATTAACACACACCCGGGGACACCCTGTAAATATTAACACACACCCGGAGACCCCCTGTTAATAAAACACACTCCCGGAGACCCCCTGTAAATATTAACACAATCCTGGAGACCCCCTGTAAATAGAAACACACTCCCGGAGCCCCCCTGTAAATATTAAGAAACTCCCGGGGCCCCCCTGTAAATATTAACACACTCCAAGAGACCCCTGTAAATATTAACACACTCCCAGGGAAACCCTGTAAATATTAACACACTCCCAGAGAGGTCCTGTAAATATTAACACACTCCCGGAGACCCCCTGTAAATATTAACACACACCCGGTGACCCCCTGTAAATATTAACACACTCCCGCAGATCCCCCTGTTAATATTAACACTCTCCCTGATACCCCCTGTAAATATTAACACACTCCCGGAGAGTCCTTGTAAATATTAACACACTCCCGGAGACACCATTGTAAATATTAACACACTCCCGGAGACATCCTGTTAATATTAACAAACTACCGGGGACCCCCTCTAAATATGAACACACTCCCGGAGACACCCTGTAAATATTAACAAACTCCCGGGGACCCCCTGTAAATATTAACACACTCCCCGAGACCCCCTGTAATTATTAACACACTCCCGGGGAGCCCCTGTAAATATTAACACACTCCTGGAGACCCCCTGTAAATATTAACACACTCCCGGAGACCCCCTGCAACTATTAACACGCTCCCGGAGACTCCTTGTAAATATTAACACACTTTCAGAGAACCCCTGTAAATATTAACACACTCCCGGAGAAAGCCTGTAAATATTAACACACTCCCAGAGACACCCTGTAAATATTTACACACTCCCGGGACCCCCTGTATATATTAACACACTCTCGGGGACCCCCTGTAAATACTAACACACTCCTGGAGACCCCCTGTAAATATTAACAAACTCCCAGAGAACCCTTGTAAATATTAACACACTACCAGGGACCCCCTGTAAATACTACCAGACTCCCGGAGAACCCCTGTAAATATTAACACACTCCCGGGGATCCCCCTGTAAATATTAACACACACCCGGAGACCCCCTGTAAATATTAACACACTCCCGGAGAGCTCCTGTAAATATTAACACACTCCAGGAGACACCCTGTAAATATTAACACACTCCCGGAGACTCCTTGTAAATATTAACACTCTCCCAGAGACCCCCTGTAAATATTAAAACACTCCCGGAGACACCCTGTAAATATTCACACACTCCCGGTTACAACCTGTAAATATTAACACACTCCCAGAGACCCCCTGTAAATAATAACACACTCCCGGAGACTCCTTGTAAATATTAGCACACTCCCGGAGAGCCCCTGTAAATATTAACACACTCCCGGAGACCCCCTATAAATATTAACAAACTCCCGGGGATCCCCTGTAAATATTAACACACTCCCGGAGACCCCCTGTAAATATTAACAAACTCCTGGGGAACCCCTGTAAATATTAACACACACCCCGAGAGCCCCTGTAAATATTAACACACACCCGGGGAGCCCCTGTAAATATTAACTAACTCCCGGGGGCCCCACTGTAAATATTAACGCACTCCCGGAGAGCCCCTGTAAATATTAACACACTCCCGGAGACCCTCTGTAAATATTAACTTGCTCCCGGAGACCCCTTGTAAATATTAACACCCTCCCAGAGACCCCCTGTAATATTAACATTCTCCCGGAGACCCCCTGTAAATATTAACAGACTCCCGGAGACGGACTGTAAATATTAACACACTCCCAGAGACCCCCTGTAAATATTAACACACTCCCGGGGACCCCCTGTATATATTAACGCACTCCCGGGGCCACCCTGTAAATATTAACACACTCCCGGAGACCCCCTGTAAATATTAACACACACCCGGGGACCCCCTGTATATATTAACACACTCTCGGAGACCCCCTGTAAATACTAACACACTCCCGGTGACACCCTGTAAATATTAACACACACCCGGTGACCCTCTGTAAATATTAACACACCCCGGAGACCCCCTGTAAATATTAACACACTCCCGGAGACACCCTGTAAATATTAACACACTCCCGGAGACCCACTGTAAATATTAACACACTCCCTGAGACCCCTGTAAATAGTAACACACTCCCGGAGCCCCCCTGTAAATATTAACACACTCCCGGAGACCCCTGTAAATATTAACACACCCCCGGAGACCCCCTGTAAATATTAACACAATCCCAGGGAAGCCCTGTAAATATTAACACACTCCCAGAGAGCTCCTGTAAATATTAACACACACCCGGGGACACCCTGTAAATATTAACACACTCCCGGAGACCCCCTGTAAATATTAACACACTCCCGGAGACCCCCTGTAAATAGAAACACACTCCCGGAGCCCCCCAGTAAATATTAAGAAACTCCCGGGGCCCCCCTGTAAATATTAACACCCTCCCAGAGACCCCTGTAAATATTAACACACCCCCTGAGACCCCCTGTAAATATTAACACACTCCCAGGGAAACCCTGTAAATATTAACACACTCCCAGAGAGCTCCTGTAAATATTAACACACTCCCGGAGACCCCCTGTAAATACTAACACACTCCCGGAGACCCCCTGCAAATATTAACACACACCCGGTGACCCCCTGTAAATATTAACACACATCCGGTGACCACCTGTAAATATTAACACACAACCGGAGACCTCCTGTAAATATTAACACACTCCCGGAGACCCCCTGTAAATAATAACACACTCCCGGAGACTCCTTTTAAATATTAGCACACTCCCGGAGAGCCCCTGTAAATATTAACACACTCCCGGAGACCCCCTATCAATATTAACAAACTCCCGGGGATCCCCTGTAAATATTAACACACTCCCGGAGACCCCCTGTAAATATTAACAAACTCCTGGGGAACCCCTGTAAATATTTACACACACCCCGAGAGCCCCTGTAAATATTAACACACACCCGGGGAGCCCCTGTAAATATTAACTAACTCCCGGGGGCCCCACTGTAAATGTTAACGCACTCCCGGAGAGCCCCTGTAAATATTGACACACTCCCGGAGACCCTCTGTAAATATTAACTCGCTCCCGGGGACCCCTTGTAAATATTAACACCCTCCCAGAGACCCCCTGTAAATATTAACAGACTCCCGGAGACCCTCTGTAAATATTAACACACTCCCAGGGAAACCCTGTAAATATTAACACACTCCCAGAGAGCTCCTGTAAATATTAACACACACCCGGGGACACCCTGTAAATATTAACACACTCCCGGAGACCGTCTGTAAATATTAACACACTCCCAGGGAAACCCTCTAAATATTAACACTCTCCCAGAGAGCTCCTGTAAATATTAACACACACCCGGCGACACCCTGTAAATATTAACACTCTCCCGGAGACCCCCTGTAAATATTAACACACTCCCAGGGAAACCCTGTAAATATTAACACACTCCCAGAGAGATCCTGTAAATATTAACACACACCCGGTGACCCCCTGTAAATATTAACACACTCCCGGGGACCCCCCTGTAAATATTAACACACTCCCGGAGACCCGCTTTAAATACTATCACACTCCCGGAGACCCCCTGCAAATATTAACACACAGCCGGTGACCCCCTGTAAATATTAACACACTCCCGGAGACCCCCTGTAAATAATAACACACGACCCGGAGATCCCCTGTAAATATTAACACACACCCGTTGACCCCTGTAAATATAAACACACTCACAGAGACCCCCTGTAAATATTAAAACACTCACAGAGACACCCTGTAAATATTAACACACTCCCGGAGACCCCCTGTAAATATTAACACAATCCCGGAGACCCCCTGTAAATATTAACACAATCCCGGAGACACCCTGTAAATACTAACACACTCCCGGAGACACCCTGTAAATATTAAAACAGATCCGGTGACCCCCTGTAAATATTAACACACACCCGGTGACCACCTGTAAATATTAACACACAACCGGAGACCTCCTGTAAATATTAACACACTCCCAGAGAGATCCTGTAAATATTAACACACTCCCGGGGACCCCCCTGTAAATATTAACACACTCCCGGAGACCCGCTTTAAATACTAACACACACCCGGTGACCCCATGTAAATATTAACACACTCCCGGGTACCCCCCTGTAAATATTAACAAACTCCTGGAGACCCGCTTTAAATACTAACACACTCCCGGAGACCCCCTGTAAATATTAACACACACCCGGTGACCCCCTGTAAATATTAACACACTCCCGGAGACCCCCTGTCAATATTAACACACAACCCGGAGATCCCCTGTAAATTTTAACACACACCCGTTGACCCCTGTAAATATTAACACACTCCCAGAGAGATCCTGTAAATATTAACACACACCCGGTGACCCCCTGTAAATATTAACACACTCCCGGGGACCCCACTGTAAATATTAACACACTCCCGGAGACCCGCTTTAAATACTAACACACTCCCGGAGACCCCCTGCAAATATTAACACACAGCCGGCGACCCCCTGTAAATATTAACACACTCCCGGAGACCCCCTGTAAATAATAACACATGACCCGGAGATCCCCTGTAAATATTAACACACACCCGTTGACCCCTGTAAATATAAACACACTCACAGAGACCCCCTGTAAATATTAAAACACTCACAGAGACACCCTGTAAATATTAACACACTCCCGGAGACCCCCTGTAAATATTAACACAATCCCGGAGACACCCTGTAAATACTAACACACTCCCGGAGACACCCTGTAAATATTAAACACACCCGGTGACCCCCTGTGAATATTAACACACACCCGGTGACCACCTGTAAATATTAACACACAACCGGAGACCTCCTGTAAATATTAACACACTCCCAGAGACCCCCTGTAAATAATAACACACTCCCGGAGACTCCTTGTAAATATTAGCACACTCCCGGAGACTCCTTGTAAATATTAGCACACTCCCGGAGAGCCCCTGTAAATATTAACACACTCCCGGAGACTCCTTGTAAATATTAGCACACTCCCGGAGAGCCCCTGTAAATATTAACACACTCCCGGAGACCCCCTATAAATATTAACAAACTCCCGGGGATCCCCTGTAAATATTAACACACTCCCGGAGACCCCCTGTAAATATTAACAAACTCCCGGGGAACCCCTGTAAATATTAACACACACCCCGAGAGCCCCTGTAAATATTAACACACTCCCGGGGAGCCCCTGTAAATATTAACTAACTCCCGGGGGCCCCACTGTAAATATTAACGCACTCCCGGAGAGCCCCTGTAAATATTAACACACTCCCGGAGACCCTCTGTAAATATTAACTCGCTCCCGGAGACCCCTTGTAAATATTAACACCCTCCCAGAGACCCCCTGTAAATATTAACACTCTCCCGGAGACCCCCTGTAAATATTAACAGACTCCCGGACACCGACTGTAAATATTAACACACTCCCAGAGACCCCCTGTAAATATTAACACACTCCCGGAGCCCCCCTGTAAATATTAACACACTCCCGGGGCCCCCCTGTAAATATTAACACACTCCCGGAGACCCCCTGTAAATATTAACACACACCCGGGGACCCCCTGTATATATTAACACACTCCCGGAGACCCCCTGTAAATACTAACACACTCCCGGAGACCCCCTGTAAATATTAACACACACCCGGTGACCCTCTGTAAATATTAACACACCCCGGAGACCCCCTGTAAATATTAACACACTCCCGGAGACACCCTGTAAATATTAACACACTCCCGGAGACACCCTGTAAATATTAACACACTCCCTGAGACCCCCTGTAAATATTAACACACTCCCGGAGCCCCCCTGTAAATATTAACACACTCCCAGAGAGCTCCTGTAAATATTAACACACACCCGGGGACACCCTGTAAATATTAACACACTCCCGGAGACCCCCTGTAAACACTAACACACTCCCGGAGACCCCCTGTAAATATTAACACACTTCCGGAGACCCCCTGTAAATAGAAACACACTCCCGGAGCCCCCCTGTAAATATTAAGAAACTCCCGGGGCCCCCCTGTAAATATTAACACCCTCCCAGAGACCCCTGTAAATATTAACACACTCCCAGGGAAACCCTGTAAATATTAACACACTCCCAGAGAGCTCCTGTAAATATTAACACACTCCCGGAGACCCCCTGTAAATACTAACACACTCCCGGAGACCCCCTGCAAATATTAACACACACCCGGTGACCCCCTGTAAATATTAACACACTCCCGGAGACACCCTGTAAATATTAACACACTCCGGCAGAGCCCCCTGTTAATATTAACACTCTCCCGGATACCCCCTGTAAATATTAACACACTCCCCGAGAGTCCTTGTAAATATTAACACACTCCCGGAGACACCCTTGTAAATATTAACACACACCCGGAGACATCCTGTTAATATTAACAAACTCCCGGGGACCCCCTCTAAATATGAACACACTCCCTGAGACACCCTGTAAATATTAACAAATTCCCGGGGACACCCTGTAAATATTAACACACTCCCCGAGACCCCCTGCAATTATTAACACACTTCCGGAGACACCCTGTAAATATTAACACACTCCCGGGGAACCCCTGTAAATATTAACACACTCCTGGAGACCCCCTGTAAATATTAACACACACCCGGAGACCCCCTGTAAATATTAACACGCTCTCGGAGACTCCTTGTAAATATTAACACACTCTCAGAGAACCCCTGTAAATATTAACACACTCCCGGAGAAAGCCTGTAAATATTAACACACTCCCAGAGACACCCTGTAAATATTTACACACTCCCGGGGACCCCCAGTATATATTAACACACTCTCGGGGACCCCCTGTAAATACTAACACACTCCCGGAGACCCCCTGTAAATATTAACACACTCCCAGAGAACCCTGTAAATATTAACACACTACCAGGGACCCCCTGTAAATATTAACAGACTCCCGGAGATCCCCTGTAAATATTAACACACTCCCGGGAATCCCCCTGTAAATATTAACACACACCCGGAGACCCCCTGTAAATATTAACACACTCCCGGAGAACTCCTGTAAATATTAACACACTCCAGGAGACACCCTGTGAATATTAACACACTCCCGGAGACTCCTTGTAAATATTAACACTCTCCCAGAGACCCCCTGTAAATATTAAAACACTCCCGGAGACACCCTGTAAATATTAACACACTCCCGGTTACACCCTGTAAATATTAACACACTCCCGGAGACCCCCTGCAAAAATTAACACACTCCCGGAGACCCCCTGTAAATATTAACACACTCCCGGAGACCCCTGTAAATATTGATACACACCTCGAGACCCCCTGTAAATATTAACACACTCCCGGAGACTCCTTGTAAGTATTAACACTCTCCCGGTGACCCCCTGTAAATATTAACACACATCCGGTGACCTCCTGTAAATATTAACACACACCCGGAGACCCCCTGTTAATATTAACACACACACGGTGACCCCCTGCAAATATTAACACACTCCCGCAGAACCCCATCTTAATATTAACACACTCCCGGAGACCTCCTGTAAATATTAACACACTCCCGGAGACCCCCTGTAAATATTAACACACTCCCGGAGACTCCTTGTAAATATTAACTCACGCCCGGAGACACCCTTGTAAATATTAACACACTCCTGGAGACATCCTGTTAGTATTAACAAACTCCCGGGGACCCCCTCTAAATATGAACATACTCCCGGAGACACCCTTAAATATTAACAAACTCCCGGGGACCCCCTGTAAATATTAACACACTCCCCGAGACGCACTGCAATTATTAACACACTTCCGGAGACACCCTGTAAATATTAACAAACTCCCGGGGAGCCCCTGTAAATATTAACACACTCCCGGAGAGCCCCTGTAAATATTAACACACTCCCTGAGAGCCTCTGTAAATATTAACACGCTCCCGGAGACCCCTTGTAAATATTAACACCCTCCCAGAGACCCCCTGTAAATATTAACACTCTCCCGGAGACCCCTTGTAAATATTAACAGACTCCCGGAGACCGACTGTAAATATTAACACACTCCCAGAGACACCCTGTATATATTAACGCACTCCCAGGGCCACCCTGTAAATATTAACATACTCCCGGAGACCCCCTGTAAATATTAACACACACCCGGGGACCCCCTGTATATATTAACACACTCCCGGAGACCCCCTGTAAATACTAACACACTCCCGGAGACACCCTGTAAATATTAACACACACCCGGTGACCCTCTGTAAATATTAACACAGTCCCGGAGAACCCTTGTAAATATGAATGCACTCCCGGAGAAACGCTATAAATATTAACACACTCCCGGAGACCCCCTGTAAATATTAACACACTCCCTGAGACCCCCTGTAAATAGTAACACACTCCCGGAGCCCCCCTGTAAATATTAACACACTCCCGGTGACCCCTGTAAATATTAACACACCCCCGGAGACCTGTAAATATTAACACACTCCCAGGGAAACCCTGTAAATATTAACACACTCCCAGAGAGCTCCTGTAAATATTAACACACACCCGGGGACACCCTGTAAATATTAACACACTCCCGGAGACCCCCTGTAAATACTAACAAACTCCCGGAGACCCCCTGTAAATATTAACACACTCCCGGCGACCCCCTGTAAATAGAAACACACTCCCGGAGCCCCCTGTAAATATTAAGAAACTCCCGGGGCCCCCTGTAAATATTAACACCCTCCCAGAGACCCCTGTAAATATTAACACACCCCCTGAGACCCCCTGTAAATATTAACACACACCCGGTGATCCCCTGTAAATATTAACACACTGCCGGAGACCCCTGTAAATATTAACACACCCCCGGAGACCCCCTGTAAATATTAAGACACTCCCAGGGAAACCCTGTAAATATTAACACACTCCCAGAGAGCTCCTGTAAATATTAACACACTCCCGGAGACCCCCTGTAAGTACTAACACACTCCCGGAGACCCCCTGTAAATATTAACACACTCCCGGAGACCCCCTGTTAATATTAACACTCTCCCGGATACCCCCTGTAAATATTAACAAACTCCCGGGGACCCCCTCTAAATATGAACACACTCCCGGAGACCCCCTGTAAATATTAACAAACTCCCGGGGACCCCCTGTAAATATTAACACACTCCCCGAGACCCCCTGCAATTATTAACACACTTCCTGAGACACCCTGTAAATATTAACACGCTCCCGGGGAGCCCCTGTAAATATTAACACACTCCTGGAGAACCCCTGTAAATATTAACACACTCCCGGAGACCCTCTGTAAATATTAACATGCTCCCGGAGACTCCTTGTAAATATTAACACACACTCAGAGAACCCCTGTAAATATTAACACACTCCCGGAGAAAGCCTGTAAATATTAACACACTCCCAGAGACACCCTGTAAATATTTACTCACTCCCGGGGACCCCCAGTATATATTAACACACTCTCGGGGACCCCCTGTAAATACTAACACACTCCCGGAGACCCCCTGTAAATATTAACACACTCCCAGAGAACCCCTGTAAATATTAACACACTACCAGGGACCCCTGTAAATATTAACAGACTCCCGGAGACCCACTGTAAATATTAAAACACACCCGGGGATCCCCCTGTAAATATTAACACACACCCGGAGACCCCCTGTAAATATTAACACACTCCCGGAGAGCTCCTGTAAATATTAACACACTCCAGGAGACACCGTGTAAATATTAACACACTCCCGGAGACTCCTTGTAAATATTAACACTCTCCCAGAGACCCCCTGTAAATATTAACACACTCCCGGAGACCCCTGTAAATATTGATACACACCTCGAGACACCCTGTAAATATTAACACACTCCCGGAGACTCCTTGTAAGTATTAACACTCTCCCGGTGACCCCCTGTAAATATTAACACACACCCGGTGACCTCCTGTAAATATTAACACACACCCGGTGAACCCTTGTTAATATTAAAACACACACGGTGACCCCCTGCAAATATTAACACACTCCCGCAGAACCCCCTCTTAATATTAACACACTCCCGGAGACCCCCTGTAAATATTAACACACTCCCGGAGACTCCTTGTAAATATTAACTCACGCCCGGAGACACCCTTGTAAATATTAACACACTCCTGGAGACATCCTGTTAGTATTAACAAACTCCCGGGGACCCCCTCTAAATATGAACACACTCCCGGAGACACCCTGTAAATATTAACAAATTCCCGGGGACCCCTGTAAATATTAACACACTCCCGGGGGTCCCCTGTAAATATTAACACACTCCCGGAGACCCCCTGTAAATATTAACACACTCCCGGAGACCCCCTGTAAATATTAACACACTCCCAGGGAAACCCTGTAAATATTAACACACTCCCAGAGAGATCCTGTAAATATTAACACACTCCCGGGGACCCCCCTGTAAATATTAACACACTCCCGGAGACCCGCTTTAAATACTAACACACACCCGGTGACCCCCATGTAAATATTAACACACTCCCGGTGACCCCCTGTAAATATTAACAACTCCTGGAGACCCGCTTTAAATACTAACACACTCCCGGAGACCCCCTGTAAATATTAACACACACCCGGTGACCCCCTGTAAATATTAACACACTCCCGGAGACCCCCTGTCAATATTAACACACAACCCGGAGATCCCTGTAAATATTAACACACACCCGGTGACCCCCTGTAAATATTAACACACTCCCGGGACCCCACTGTAAATATTAACACACTCCCGGAGACCCGCTTTAAATACTAACACACTCCCGGAGACCCCCTGTAAATATTAACACACACCTGGTGACCCCCTGTAAATATTAACACACTCCCGGAGACCCCCTGTAAATATTAACACACTCCCGGAGATCCCCTGTAAATATTAACACACACCCGGTGACCCCTGTAAATATAAACACACTCACAGAGACCCCCTGTAAATATTAAAACACTCACAGAGACACCCTGTAAATATTAACACACTCCCGGAGACCCCCTGTAAATATTAACACAATCCCGGAGACACCCTGTAAATAGTAACACACTCCCGGAGACACCCTGTAAATATTAAACACACCCGGTGACCCCCTGTGAATATTAACACACCCCCGGAGACCCCCTGTAAATATTAACACACAACCGGAGACCTCCTGTAAATATTAACACACTCCCAGAGACCCCCTGTAAATATTAACACACTCCCGGAGACTCCTTGTAAATATTAGCACACTCCCGGAGAGCCCCTGTAAATATTAACACACTCCCGGAGACCCCCTATAAATATTAACAAACTCCCGGGGATCCCCTGTAAATATTAACACACTCCCGGAGACCCCCTGTAAATATTAACAAACCCCTGGGGAACCCCTGTAAATATTAACACACACCCCGAGAGCCCCTGTAAATATTAACACACACCCGGGGAGCCCCTGTAAATATTAACTAACTCCCGGGGGCCCCACTGTAAATATTAACGCACTCCCGGAGAGCCCCTGTAAATATTAACACACTCCCGGAGACCCTCTGTAAATATTAACTTGCTCCCGGAGACCCCTTGTAAATATTAACACCCTCCCAGAGACCCCCTGTAAATATTAACAATCTCCCGGAGACCCCCTGTAAATATTAACAGACTCCCGGAGACGGACTGTAAATATTAACACACTCCCAGAGACCCCCTGTAAATATTAACACACTCCCGGGGACCCCCTGTATATATTAACGCACTCCCGGGGCCACCCTGTAAATATTAACACACTCCCGGAGACCCCCTGTAAATATTAACACACACCCGGGGACCCCCTGTATATATTAACACACTCCCGGAGACCCCCTGTAAATACTAACACACTCCCGGAGACACCCTGTAAATATTAACACACACCCGGTGACCCTCTGTAAATATTAACACACCCCGGAGACCCCCTGTAAATATTAACACACTCCCGGAGACACCCTGTAAATATTAACACACTCCCGGAGACCCACTGTAAATATTAACACACTCCCTGAGACCCCCTGTAAATAGTAACACACTCCCGGAGCCCCCCTGTAAATATTAACACACTCCCAGAGAGCTCCTGTAAATATTAACACACACCCGGGGACACCCTGTAAATATTAACACACTCCCGGAGACCCCCTGTAAACACTAACACACTCCCGGAGACCCCCTGTAAATATTAACACACTTCCGGAGACCCCCTGTAAATAGAAACACACTCCCGGAGCCCCCCTGTAAATATTAAGAAACTCCCGGGGCCCCCCTGTAAATATTAACACACTCCCAGAGACCCCTGTAAATATTAACACACTCCCAGGGCAACCCTGTAAATATTAACACACTCCCAGAGAGCTCCTGTAAATATTAACACACTCCCGGAGACCCCCTGTAAATAGTAACACACTCCCGGAGACCCCCTGTAAATATTAACACACACCCGGTGACCCCCTGTAAATATTAACACACTCCCGGAGACACCCTGTAAATATTAACACACTCCGGCAGAGCCCCCTGTTAATATTAACACTCTCCCGGATACCCCCTGTAAATATTAACACACTCCCCGAGAGTCCTTGTAAATATTAACACACTCCCGGAGACACCATTGTAAATATTAACACACACCCGGAGACATCCTGTTAATATTAACAAACTCCCGGGGACCCCCTCTAAATATGAACACACTCCCGGAGACCCCCTGTAAATATTAACAAACTCCCGGGGACCCCCTGTAAATATTAACACACTCCCCGAGATCCCCTGCAATTATTAACACACTTCCGGAGACACCCTGTCAATATTAACACACTCCCGGGGAGCCCCTGTAAAAATTAACACACTCCCGGAGACCCCCTGTAAATATTAACACACTCCCGGAGACCCCTGTAAATATTAACACGCTCCCGGAGACTCCTTGTAAATATTAACACACTCTCAGAGAACCCCTGTAAATATTAACACACTCCCGGAGAAAGCCTGTAAATATTAACACACTCCCAGAGACACCCTGTAAATATTTACACACTCCCGGGGACCCCCAGTATATATTAACACACTCTCGGGGACACCCTGTAAATACTAACACACTCCCGGAGACCCCCTGTAAATATTAACACACTCCCAGAGAACCCTGTAAATATTAACACACTACCAGGGACCCCCTGTAAATATTAACAGACTCCCGGAGATCCCCTGTAAATATTAACACACTCCCGGGAATCCCCCTGTAAATATTAACACACACCCGGAGACCCCCTGTAAATATTAACACACTCCCGGAGAACTCCTGTAAATATTAACACACTCCAGGAGACACCCTGTGAATATTAACACACTCCCGGAGACTCCTTGTAAATATTAACACTCTCCCAGAGACCCCCTGTAAATATTAAAACACTCCCGGAGACACCCTGTAAATATTAACACACTCCCGGTTACACCCTGTAAATATTAACACACTCCCGGAGACAAACTGCAAAAATTAACACACTCCCGGAGACCCCCTGTAAATATTAACACACTCCCGGAGACCCCTGTAAATATTGATACACACCTCGAGACACCCTGTAAATATTAACACACTCCCGGAGACTCCTTGTAAGTATTAACACTCTCCCGGTGACCCCCTGTAAATATTAACACACATCCGGTGACCTCCTGTAAATATTAACACACACCCGGAGACCCCCTGTTAATATTAACACACACACGGTGACCCCCTGCAAATATTAACACACTCCCGCAGAACCCCATCTTAATATTAACACACTCCCGGAGACCTCCTGTAAATATTAACACACTCCCGGAGACCCCCTGTAAATATTAACACACTCCCGGAGACTCCTTGTAAATATTAACTCACGCCCGGAGACACCCTTGTAAATATTAACACACTCCTGGAGACATCCTGTTAGTATTAACAAACTCCCGGGGACCCCCTCTAAATATGAACATACTCCCGGAGACACCCTTAAATATTAACAAACTCCCGGGGACCCCCTGTAAATATTAACACACTCCCCGAGACGCACTGCAATTATTAACACACTTCCGGAGACACCCTGTAAATATTAACAAACTCCCGGGGAGCCCCTGTAAATATTAACACACTCCCGGAGAGCCCCTGTAAATATTAACACACTCCCTGAGAGCCTCTGTAAATATTAACACGCTCCCGGAGACCCCTTGTAAATATTAACACCCTCCCAGAGACCCCCTGTAAATATTAACACTCTCCCGGAGACCCCTTGTAAATATTAACAGACTCCCGGAGACCGACTGTAAATATTAACACACTCCCAGAGACACCCTGTATATATTAACGCACTCCCAGGGCCACCCTGTAAATATTAACATACTCCCGGAGACCCCCTGTAAATATTAACACACACCCGGGGACCCCCTGTATATATTAACACACTCCCGGAGACCCCCTGTAAATACTAACACACTCCCGGAGACACCCTGTAAATATTAACACACACCCGGTGACCCTCTGTAAATATTAACACACTCCCGGAGACCCCTTGTAAATATTAACACACTCCCGGAGATACCCTGTAAATATTAACACACTCCCGGAGAAAGCCTGTAAATATTAACACACTCCCAGAGACACCCTGTAAATATTTACACACTCCCGGGGACCCCCAGTATATATTAACACACTCTCGGGGACCCCCTGTAAATACTAACACACTCCCGGAGACCCCCTGTAAATATTAACACACTCCCAGAGAACCCTGTAAATATTAACACACTACCAGGGACCCCCTGTAAATATTAACAGACTCCCGGAGATCCCCTGTAAATATTAACACACTCCCGGGAATCCCCCTGTAAATATTAACACACACCCGGAGACCCCCTGTAAATATTAACACACTCCCGGAGAACTCCTGTAAATATTAACACACTCCAGGAGACACCCTGTAAATATTAACACACTCCCGGAGACCCCCTGTAAATACTAACAAACTCCCGGAGACCCCCTGTAAATATTAACACACTCCCGGCGACCCCCTGTAAATAGAAACACACTCCCGGAGCCCCCTGTAAATATTAAGAAACTCCCGGGGCCCCCTGTAAATATTAACACCCTCCCAGAGACCCCTGTAAATATTAACACACCCCCTGAGACCCCCTGTAAATATTAACACACACCCGGTGATCCCCTGTAAATATTAACACACTGCCGGAGACCCCTGTAAATATTAACACACCCCCGGAGACCCCCTGTAAATATTAAGACACTCCCAGGGAAACCCTGTAAATATTAACACACTCCCAGAGAGCTCCTGTAAATATTAACACACTCCCGGAGACCCCCTGTAAGTACTAACACACTCCCGGAGACCCCCTGTAAATATTAACACACTCCCGGAGACCCCCTGTTAATATTAACACTCTCCCGGATACCCCCTGTAAATATTAACAAACTCCCGGGGACCCCCTCTAAATATGAACACACTCCCGGAGACCCCCTGTAAATATTAACAAACTCCCGGGGACCCCCTGTAAATATTAACACACTCCCCGAGACCCCCTGCAATTATTAACACACTTCCTGAGACACCCTGTAAATATTAACACGCTCCCGGGGAGCCCCTGTAAATATTAACACACTCCTGGAGAACCCCTGTAAATATTAACACACTCCCGGAGACCCTCTGTAAATATTAACATGCTCCCGGAGACTCCTTGTAAATATTAACACACACTCAGAGAACCCCTGTAAATATTAACACACTCCCGGAGAAAGCCTGTAAATATTAACACACTCCCAGAGACACCCTGTAAATATTTACTCACTCCCGGGGACCCCCAGTATATATTAACACACTCTCGGGGACCCCCTGTAAATACTAACACACTCCCGGAGACCCCCTGTAAATATTAACACACTCCCAGAGAACCCCTGTAAATATTAACACACTACCAGGGACCCCTGTAAATATTAACAGACTCCCGGAGACCCACTGTAAATATTAAAACACACCCGGGGATCCCCCTGTAAATATTAACACACACCCGGAGACCCCCTGTAAATATTAACACACTCCCGGAGAGCTCCTGTAAATATTAACACACTCCAGGAGACACCGTGTAAATATTAACACACTCCCGGAGACTCCTTGTAAATATTAACACTCTCCCAGAGACCCCCTGTAAATATTAACACACTCCCGGAGACCCCTGTAAATATTGATACACACCTCGAGACACCCTGTAAATATTAACACACTCCCGGAGACTCCTTGTAAGTATTAACACTCTCCCGGTGACCCCCTGTAAATATTAACACACACCCGGTGACCTCCTGTAAATATTAACACACACCCGGTGAACCCTTGTTAATATTAAAACACACACGGTGACCCCCTGCAAATATTAACACACTCCCGCAGAACCCCCTCTTAATATTAACACACTCCCGGAGACCCCCTGTAAATATTAACACACTCCCGGAGACTCCTTGTAAATATTAACTCACGCCCGGAGACACCCTTGTAAATATTAACACACTCCTGGAGACATCCTGTTAGTATTAACAAACTCCCGGGGACCCCCTCTAAATATGAACACACTCCCGGAGACACCCTGTAAATATTAACAAATTCCCGGGGACCCCTGTAAATATTAACACACTCCCGGGGGTCCCCTGTAAATATTAACACACTCCCGGAGACCCCCTGTAAATATTAACACACTCCCGGAGACCCCCTGTAAATATTAACACACTCCCAGGGAAACCCTGTAAATATTAACACACTCCCAGAGAGATCCTGTAAATATTAACACACTCCCGGGGACCCCCCTGTAAATATTAACACACTCCCGGAGACCCGCTTTAAATACTAACACACACCCGGTGACCCCATGTAAATATTAACACACTCCCGGGTACCCCCCTGTAAATATTAACAAACTCCTGGAGACCCGCTTTAAATACTAACACACTCCCGGAGACCCCCTGTAAATATTAACACACACCCGGTGACCCCCTGTAAATATTAACACACTCCCGGAGACCCCCTGTCAATATTAACACACAACCCGGAGATCCCCTGTAAATATTAACACACACCCGGTGACCCCCTGTAAATATTAACACACTCCCGGGGACCCCACTGTAAATATTAACACACTCCCGGAGACCCGCTTTAAATACTAACACACTCCCGGAGACCCCCTGCAAATATTAACACACAGCCGGTGACCCCCTGTAAATATTAACACACTCCCGGAGACCCCCTGTAAATAATAACACATGACCCGGAGATCCCCTGTAAATATTAACACACACCCGTTGACCCCTGTAAATATAAACACACTCACAGAGACCCCCTGTAAATATTAAAACACTCACAGAGACACCCTGTAAATATTAACACACTCCCGGAGACCCCCTGTAAATATTAACACAATCCCGGAGACACCCTGTAAATACTAACACACTCCCGGAGACACCCTGTAAATATTAAACACACCCGGTGACCCCCTGTGAATATTAACACACCCCCGGAGACCCCCTGTAAATATTAACACACAACCGGAGACCTCCTGTAAATATTAACACACTCCCAGAGACCCCCTGTAAATAATAACACACTCCCGGAGACTCCTTGTAAATATTAGCACACTCCCGGAGAGCCCCTGTAAATATTAACACACTCCCGGAGACCCCCTATAAATATTAACAAACTCCCGGGGATCCCCTGTAAATATTAACACACTCCCGGAGACCCCCTGTAAATATTAACAAACCCCTGGGGAACCCCTGTAAATATTAACACACACCCCGAGAGCCCCTGTAAATATTAACACACACCCGGGGAGCCCCTGTAAATATTAACTAACTCCCGGGGGCCCCACTGTAAATATTAACGCACTCCCGGAGAGCCCCTGTAAATATTAACACACTCCCGGAGACCCCCTGTAAATATTAACTCGCTCCCGGAGACTCCTTGTAAATATTAACACCCTCCCAGAGACCCCCTGTAAATATTAACAATCTCCCGGAGACCCCCTGTAAATATTAACAGACTCCCGGAGACCGACTGTAAATATTAACACACTCCCAGAGACCCCCTGTAAATATTAACACACTCCCGGAGACCCCCTGTATATATTAACGCACTCCCGGGGCCACCCTGTAAATATTAACACACTCCCGGAGACCCCCTGTAAATATTAACACACACCCGGGGACCCCCTGTATATATTAACACACTCCCGGAGACCCCCTGTAAATACTAACACACTCCCGGAGACACCCTGTAAATATTAACACACACCCGGTGACCCTCTGTAAATATTAACACACCCCGGAGACCCCCTGTAAATATTAACACACTCCCGGAGACACCCTGTAAATATTAACACACTCCCGGAGACCCACTGTAAATATTAACACACTCCCTGAGACCCCCTGTAAATAGTAACACACTCCCGGAGCCCCCCTGTAAATATTAACACACTCCCAGAGAGCTCCTGTAAATATTAACACACACCCGGGGACACCCTGTAAATATTAACACACTCCCGGAGACCCCCTGTAAACACTAACACACTCCCGGAGACCCCCTGTAAATATTAACACACTTCCGGAGACCCCCTGTAAATAGAAACACACTCCCGGAGCCCCCCTGTAAATATTAAGAAACTCCCGGGGCCCCCCTGTAAATATTAACACCCTCCCAGAGACCCCTGTAAATATTAACACACTCCCAGGGAAACCCTGTAAATATTAACACACTCCCAGAGAGCTCCTGTAAATATTAACACACTCCCGGAGACCCCCTGTAAATACTAACACACTCCCGGAGACCCCCTGTAAATATTAACACACACCCGGTGACCCCCTGTAAATATTAACACACTCCCGGAGACACCCTGTAAATATTAACACACTCCCGCAGAACCCCCTGTTAATATTAACACTCTCCCTGATACCCCCTGTAAATATTAACACACTCCCGGAGAGTCCTTGTAAATATTAACACACTCCCGGAGACACCCTTGTAAATATTAACACACTCCCGGAGACATCCTGTTAATATTAACAAACTCCCGGGGACCCCCTCTAAATATGAACACACTCCCGGAGACCCCCTGTAAATATTAACAAACTCCCGGGGACACCCTGTAAATATTAACACACTCCCCGAGACCCCCTGCAATTATTAACACACTTCCGGAGACACCCTGTAAATATTAACACACTCCCGGGGAGCCCCTGTAAATATTAACACACTCCTGGAGACCCCCTGTAAATATTAGCACGCTCCCGGAGACCCCCTGTAAATATTAACACGCTCCCGGAGACTCCTTGTAAATATTAACACACTCTCAGAGAACCCCTGTAAATATTAACACACTCCCGGAGAAAGCCTGTAAATATTAACACACTCCCAGAGACACCCTGTAAATATTTACACACTCCCGGGGACCCCCAGTATATATTAACACACTCTCGGGGACACCCTGTAAATATTAACACAATCCCGGAGACCCCCTGTAAATATTAACACACTCCCAGAGAACCCTGTAAATATTAACACACTACCAGGGACCCCCTGTAAATATTAACAGACTCCCGGAGATCCCCTGTAAATATTAACACACTCCCGGGAATCCCCCTGTAAATATTAACACACACCCGGAGACCCCCTGTAAATATTAACACACTCCCGGAGAACTCCTGTAAATATTAACACACTCCAGGAGACACCCTGTGAATATTAACACACTCCCGGAGACTCCTTGTAAATATTAACACTCTCCCAGAGACCCCCTGTAAATATTAAAACACTCCCGGAGACACCCTGTAAATATTAACACACTCCCGGTTACACCCTGTAAATATTAACACACTCCCGGAGACCCCCTGCAAAAATTAACACACTCCCGGAGACCCCCTGTAAATATTAACACACTCCCGGAGACCCCTGTAAATATTGATACACACCTCGAGACCCCCTGTAAATATTAACACACTCCCGGAGACTCCTTGTAAGTATTAACACTCTCCCGGTGACCCCCTGTAAATATTAACACACATCCGGTGACCTCCTGTAAATATTAACACACACCCGGAGACCCCCTGTTAATATTAACACACACACGGTGACCCCCTGCAAATATTAACACACTCCCGCAGAACCCCATCTTAATATTAACACACTCCCGGAGACCTCCTGTAAATATTAACACACTCCCGGAGACCCCCTGTAAATATTAACACACTCCCGGAGACTCCTTGTAAATATTAACTCACGCCCGGAGACACCCTTGTAAATATTAACACACTCCTGGAGACATCCTGTTAGTATTAACAAACTCCCGGGGACCCCCTCTAAATATGAACATACTCCCGGAGACACCCTTAAATATTAACAAACTCCCGGGGACCCCCTGTAAATATTAACACACTCCCCGAGACGCACTGCAATTATTAACACACTTCCGGAGACACCCTGTAAATATTAACAAACTCCCGGGGAGCCCCTGTAAATATTAACACACTCCCGGAGAGCCCCTGTAAATATTAACACACTCCCTGAGAGCCTCTGTAAATATTAACACGCTCCCGGAGACCCCTTGTAAATATTAACACCCTCCCAGAGACCCCCTGTAAATATTAACACTCTCCCGGAGACCCCTTGTAAATATTAACAGACTCCCGGAGACCGACTGTAAATATTAACACACTCCCAGAGACACCCTGTATATATTAACGCACTCCCAGGGCCACCCTGTAAATATTAACATACTCCCGGAGACCCCCTGTAAATATTAACACACACCCGGGGACCCCCTGTATATATTAACACACTCCCGGAGACCCCCTGTAAATACTAACACACTCCCGGAGACACCCTGTAAATATTAACACACACCCGGTGACCCTCTGTAAATATTAACACACTCCCGGAGACCCCTTGTAAATATTAACACACTCCCGGAGATACCCTGTAAATATTAACACACTCCCGGAGAAAGCCTGTAAATATTAACACACTCCCAGAGACACCCTGTAAATATTTACACACTCCCGGGGACCCCCAGTATATATTAACACACTCTCGGGGACCCCCTGTAAATACTAACACACTCCCGGAGACCCCCTGTAAATATTAACACACTCCCAGAGAACCCTGTAAATATTAACACACTACCAGGGACCCCCTGTAAATATTAACAGACTCCCGGAGATCCCCTGTAAATATTAACACACTCCCGGGAATCCCCCTGTAAATATTAACACACACCCGGAGACCCCCTGTAAATATTAACACACTCCCGGAGAACTCCTGTAAATATTAACACACTCCAGGAGACACCCTGTGAATATTAACACACTCCCGGAGACTCCTTGTAAATATTAACACTCTCCCAGAGACCCCCTGTAAATATTAAAACACTCCCGGAGACACCCTGTAAATATTAACACACTCCCGGTTACACCCTGTAAATATTAACACACTCCCGGAGACCCCCTGCAAAAATTAACACACTCCCGGAGACCCCCTGTAAATATTAACACACTCCCGGAGACCCCTGTAAATATTGATACACACCTCGAGACCCCCTGTAAATATTAACACACTCCCGGAGACTCCTTGTAAGTATTAACACTCTCCCGGTGACCCCCTGTAAATATTAACACACATCCGGTGACCTCCTGTAAATATTAACACACACCCGGAGACCCCCTGTTAATATTAACACACACACGGTGACCCCCTGCAAATATTAACACACTCCCGCAGAACCCCATCTTAATATTAACACACTCCCGGAGACCTCCTGTAAATATTAACACACTCCCGGAGACCCCCTGTAAATATTAACACACTCCCGGAGACTCCTTGTAAATATTAACTCACGCCCGGAGACACCCTTGTAAATATTAACACACTCCTGGAGACATCCTGTTAGTATTAACAAACTCCCGGGGACCCCCTCTAAATATGAACATACTCCCGGAGACACCCTTAAATATTAACAAACTCCCGGGGACCCCCTGTAAATATTAACACACTCCCCGAGACGCACTGCAATTATTAACACACTTCCGGAGACACCCTGTAAATATTAACAAACTCCCGGGGAGCCCCTGTAAATATTAACACACTCCCGGAGAGCCCCTGTAAATATTAACACACTCCCTGAGAGCCTCTGTAAATATTAACACGCTCCCGGAGACCCCTTGTAAATATTAACACCCTCCCAGAGACCCCCTGTAAATATTAACACTCTCCCGGAGACCCCTTGTAAATATTAACAGACTCCCGGAGACCGACTGTAAATATTAACACACTCCCAGAGACACCCTGTATATATTAACGCACTCCCAGGGCCACCCTGTAAATATTAACATACTCCCGGAGACCCCCTGTAAATATTAACACACACCCGGGGACCCCCTGTATATATTAACACACTCCCGGAGACCCCCTGTAAATACTAACACACTCCCGGAGACACCCTGTAAATATTAACACACACCCGGTGACCCTCTGTAAATATTAACACAGTCCCGGAGAACCCTTGTAAATATGAATGCACTCCCGGAGAAACGCTATAAATATTAACACACTCCCGGAGACCCCCTGTAAATATTAACACACTCCCTGAGACCCCCTGTAAATAGTAACACACTCCCGGAGCCCCCCTGTAAATATTAACACACTCCCGGTGACCCCTGTAAATATTAACACACCCCCGGAGACCTGTAAATATTAACACACTCCCAGGGAAACCCTGTAAATATTAACACACTCCCAGAGAGCTCCTGTAAATATTAACACACACCCGGGGACACCCTGTAAATATTAACACACTCCCGGAGACCCCCTGTAAATACTAACAAACTCCCGGAGACCCCCTGTAAATATTAACACACTCCCGGCGACCCCCTGTAAATAGAAACACACTCCCGGAGCCCCCTGTAAATATTAAGAAACTCCCGGGGCCCCCTGTAAATATTAACACCCTCCCAGAGACCCCTGTAAATATTAACACACCCCCTGAGACCCCCTGTAAATATTAACACACACCCGGTGATCCCCTGTAAATATTAACACACTGCCGGAGACCCCTGTAAATATTAACACACCCCCGGAGACCCCCTGTAAATATTAAGACACTCCCAGGGAAACCCTGTAAATATTAACACACTCCCAGAGAGCTCCTGTAAATATTAACACACTCCCGGAGACCCCCTGTAAGTACTAACACACTCCCGGAGACCCCCTGTAAATATTAACACACTCCCGGAGACCCCCTGTTAATATTAACACTCTCCCGGATACCCCCTGTAAATATTAACAAACTCCCGGGGACCCCCTCTAAATATGAACACACTCCCGGAGACCCCCTGTAAATATTAACAAACTCCCGGGGACCCCCTGTAAATATTAACACACTCCCCGAGACCCCCTGCAATTATTAACACACTTCCTGAGACACCCTGTAAATATTAACACGCTCCCGGGGAGCCCCTGTAAATATTAACACACTCCTGGAGAACCCCTGTAAATATTAACACACTCCCGGAGACCCTCTGTAAATATTAACATGCTCCCGGAGACTCCTTGTAAATATTAACACACACTCAGAGAACCCCTGTAAATATTAACACACTCCCGGAGAAAGCCTGTAAATATTAACACACTCCCAGAGACACCCTGTAAATATTTACTCACTCCCGGGGACCCCCAGTATATATTAACACACTCTCGGGGACCCCCTGTAAATACTAACACACTCCCGGAGACCCCCTGTAAATATTAACACACTCCCAGAGAACCCCTGTAAATATTAACACACTACCAGGGACCCCTGTAAATATTAACAGACTCCCGGAGACCCACTGTAAATATTAAAACACACCCGGGGATCCCCCTGTAAATATTAACACACACCCGGAGACCCCCTGTAAATATTAACACACTCCCGGAGAGCTCCTGTAAATATTAACACACTCCAGGAGACACCGTGTAAATATTAACACACTCCCGGAGACTCCTTGTAAATATTAACACTCTCCCAGAGACCCCCTGTAAATATTAACACACTCCCGGAGACCCCTGTAAATATTGATACACACCTCGAGACACCCTGTAAATATTAACACACTCCCGGAGACTCCTTGTAAGTATTAACACTCTCCCGGTGACCCCCTGTAAATATTAACACACACCCGGTGACCTCCTGTAAATATTAACACACACCCGGTGAACCCTTGTTAATATTAAAACACACACGGTGACCCCCTGCAAATATTAACACACTCCCGCAGAACCCCCTCTTAATATTAACACACTCCCGGAGACCCCCTGTAAATATTAACACACTCCCGGAGACTCCTTGTAAATATTAACTCACGCCCGGAGACACCCTTGTAAATATTAACACACTCCTGGAGACATCCTGTTAGTATTAACAAACTCCCGGGGACCCCCTCTAAATATGAACACACTCCCGGAGACACCCTGTAAATATTAACAAATTCCCGGGGACCCCTGTAAATATTAACACACTCCCGGGGGTCCCCTGTAAATATTAACACACTCCCGGAGACCCCCTGTAAATATTAACACACTCCCGGAGACACCCTGTAAATATTAACACGCTCCCGGAGTTTCCTTGTAAATATTAACACACTCTCAGAGAACCCCTGTAAATATTCACACACTCCCGGAGAAAGCCTGTAAACATTAACACACTCCCAGAGCCCCCCTGTAAATATTTACACACTCCCGGGGACCCCTTGTATATATATTAAAACACTCTCGGGGACCCCCTGTAAATACTAACACACTCCCGGAGAAAGCCTGTAAATATTAGCACACTCCCAGAGACACCCTGTAAATATTTACACATTCCCGGGGACCCCCTGTATATATTAACAGACTCTCGGGAACCCCCTGTAAATACTAACACACTCCCGGAGACCCCATGTAAATATTAACACACTCCCAGAGAACCCCTGTAAATATTAACACACTACCAGGGACCCCCTGTAAATATTAACAGACTCCCGGAGACCCCCTGTAAATATTAACACACTCCCGGGGATACCCCTGTAAATATTAACACACACCCGGAGACCCCCTGTAAATATTAACACACTCCCGGAGAGCTCCTGTAAATATTAACACACTCCAGGAGACACCCAGTAAATATTAACACACTCCCGGAGACTCCTTGTAAATATTAACACACTCCCAGAGACCCCCTGTAAATATTAACACACTCCCGGAGACCCCCTGTAAATATTAACACACTCCCGGAGACCCCCTGTAAATATTAAAACACTCCCGGAGACACCCTGTAAATATTAACACACTCCCGGTTACACCCTGTAAATATTAACACACTCACGGAGACCCCCTGTAAAAATTAACACACTCCCGGAGACCCCCTGTAAATATTAACACACTCCCGGAGACCCCTGTAAATATTGATACACACCTCGAGACCCCCTGTAAGTATTAACACACTCCCGGAGAGCTCCTGTAAATATTAACACACTCCAGGAGACTCCCTGTAAATATTAACACACTCCCGGAGACTCCTTGTAAATATTTACACTCTCCCAGAGACCCCCTGTAAATATTAACACACTCCCGGAGACACCCTGTAAATATTAACACACTCCCGGTTACACCCTGTAAATATTAACACAGTCCCGGAGACCCCCTGTAAAAATTAACACACTCCCGGAGACCCCCTGTAAATATTAACACACTCCCGGAGACCCCTGTAAATATTGATACACACCTCGAGACACCCTGTAAATATTAATACACTCCCGAAGACTCCTTGTCAGTATTAACACTCTCCCGGTGACCCCCTGTTAATATTTACAGATTTCCGGAGAACCCTGTATATATTAACAGACTCCCGGAGACCCCCTGTAAATATTAACACACTCCCGGAGACTCACTGAAAATATTAACACTCTCCCGGAGACCCCTGTAAATATTAACACACTCCCAGAGAACCCCTGTAAATAATAACACACTCAAGGAGACCCCCCCTGTAAATATTAACACACTCCCGGGGACCTCCCTGTAAATATTAACACACACCCGGGGACAATCTGTAAATATTAACACTCTCCCGGAGACCCCCTTGTAAATATTAACACAATCCCGGAGACCCCCTGTAAATATTAACAACCTTCCGGAGACCCTCCTGTAAATATTAACACACTCCCATCGAGCCCCTGTAAATATTAACACACTCCCGGAGACCCCCTGTAAATATTGATACACTCCTGGTGAAACCCTGTAAATATTAACAGACTCCCGGAGACACTCTGTTAATATTAACACTCTCCCAGGAAACCCCTGTAAATATTAACACACACCCGGTGACCCCCTGTAAATATTAACACGCTCACAGAGACCCCCTGTAAATATAAATACACTCACAGAGACACCCTGTAAATATTAACACAATCCCGGAGACCCCCTGTAAATACTAACACACTCCCGGAGAGCCCCTGTAAATATTAACACACACCCGGTGACCACATGTAAATATTAACACACACGCGGTGACCCCCTGTAAATATTAACACAATCCCGGAGACCCCCTGTAAATACTAACACACTCCCGGAGAGCCCCTGTAAATATTAACACACACCCAGTGACCACATGTAAATATTAACACACACGCGGTGACCCCCTGTAAATATTAACACACTCCCGCAGACCCCCCAGTTAATATTAACACACTCCCGAAGACCCCCTGTAAATATTAACACACTCCCAGATACTCCTTGTAAAAATTAACACACTCCCGGAGACCCCCTGTAAATATTAACACACTCCCAGAGACCCTCTGTAAATATTAACAAACTCCCGGGGACCCCCTGTAAATATTAACACAGTCCCCGAGAGCCCCTGTAAATATTAACACACTCCCGGAGGCACCCTGTAAATATTAACACACTCCCGGGAGGCCCTGTAAATATTAACACACTCCCGGGGGCCCCCCTGTAAATATTAACACACTCCCGGAGACACCCTGTAAATACTAACACACTCCCGGAGACACCCTGTAAATATTAAAACACACCCGGTGACCCCTTGTAAATATTAACACACACCCGGTGACCACCTGTAAATATTAACACACAACCGGAGACTCCCTGTAAATATTAACACACTCCCGGAGACACCCTGTAAATATTAACACACTCCCGGAGACTCCTTGTAAATATTAGCACACTCCCGGAGCCCCCTGTAAATATTAACACACTCCCGGAGACCCCCTATAAATATTAACAAACTCCCGGGGACCCCCTATAAATATTAACAAACTCCCGGGGACCCCCTGTAAATATTAACACACTCCCGGAGACCACCTGTAAATATTAACAAACTCCCGGGGATCCCCTGCAAATATTAACACACTCCCCGAGAGCCCCTGTAAATATTAACACACTCCCGGAGACACCCTGTAAATATTAACACACTCCCGGGGAGCCCCTGTAAATATTAACAAACTCCCGGGGGCCCCCATGTAAATATTAACACACTCCCGGAGAGCCCCTGTAAATATTAACACACTCCCAGAGACCCCCTGTAAATATTAACAAGCTCCCGGATACTCCTTGTAAATATTAACACACTCCCAGAGACCCTCTGTAAATATTAACACTATCCCGGAGACCCCCTGTAAAAATTAACAGACTCCCGGAGACCGACTGTAAATACTAACACACTCCCAGAGTCCCCCTGTAAATATTAACACACTCCCGGAGACCCCCTGTATATATTAATGCACTCCCGGGTACCCCATGTAAATATTAACACACTCCCGAAGACACCCTGTAAATATTAACACACTCCCGGGGACCCCCTGTAAATATTAACACACTCCCGGAGACTCCCTGTATATATTAACACACTCCCGGAGATGCCCTGTAAATATTAACACACTCACGGGGAACCCCTCTAAATATTAACCCACTGACGGAGACCCCCTGTAAATATTAACACACTCCCGGAGACCCCCTGTAAGTATTAACACATTCCCGGAGACCCCCTGTAAATATTAACCCTCTCCCGGAGACCCCCTGGAACTATTAACAAACTCCCGGAGACCCCCTGTGAATATTAACACACTCCCGGAAACCCACTGTAAATATTAACACACTCCCGGAGACACCCTGTAAATATTAACACACTCCCGGAGACCCCCTGTAAATATTAACACACTCCCGGAGACCCCCTGTAAATTGTAACAAACTCCCGGAGCCCCCCGTAAAAATTAACACACTCCCGGAGACCCCTGTAAATATTAACACACCCCCGGAGACCCCCTGTAAATATTAACACACTCCCAGGGAAACCCTGTAAATATTAACACAGTCCCAGAGAGCTCCTGTAAATATTAACACACACCCAGGGACACCCTGTAAATATTAACACACTCCCGGAGACCCCCTGTAAATACTAACACACTCCCGGAGACCCCCTGTAAATATGAACACACTCCCGGGGACCCCCTGAATATATTAACACACTCCCGGGGACCCCAGTAAATACTAACAAACTCCCGGAGACCCCCTGTAAATATTAACAGACTCCCAGAGACCCCCGGTAAATATTAACAAACTCCCGGGGACCCCCTGTAAATATTAACACACTCCCCGAGACCCCCTGTAAATATTAACACACTCCCGGAGACACCCTGTAAATATTAACACACTCCCGGAGACACCCTGTAAATATTAACAAACTCCCGGGGACACTCTGTGAATATTAACACACTCCCGGAGACCCCCTGTAAATATTAACACACTCCCGGAGACCCCCCGTAAATATTAACACACTCACGGAGACACCCTGTAAATAATAACACACTCCCGGAGACTCCTTGTAAATATTAATACACTCACAGAGACCCCCTGTAAATATTAACGCAATCCCGGAGACCCGCGTAAATATTAACACACTCCTGGAGACACCCTGTAAATACTAAGACACTCCCGGAGACCCCCTTTAAATATTAACACACACCCGGTGACCACCTGTAAATATTAAGACTCTCACAGAGAGCCCCTGTAAATATTAATACACTCACAGAGGCCCCCTGTAAATATTAACACACTCCTGGAGACCTCCTGTAAATATTAACACACTCCCGGAGACCCCCTGTAAATATTAACAAACTCCCGGGGACCCCCTGTAAATATTAACACACTCCCGGAGACCCCCTCTAAATATTACCAAACTCCCGGGGACACCCTGTAAATATTAACACACTCCCCGAGAGCCCCTCTAAATATTAACACACTCCCGGAGACACCCTGTAAATATTAACATACTCCCGGGGATCCCCTCTAAGTATTAACACACTCCCGGGGCCCACCCTGTAAATATTAACACACTCCCGGAGACCCCCTGTAAATATTAACACACTCCCGGAGACCCCCTGTAAATATTAACACGATCCCGGAGACTCCTTGTAAATATTAACACACTCCCAGAGACCCCCTGTAAATATTAACACACTCCCGGAGACCCCCTGTAAATATTAACACACTCCCGGAGACCCCCTGTAAATATTAACACACTCCCAGAGACCCCCTGTAAATATTAACACACTCCTGGGGACCCCCTGTAAATATTAACACACTCCCAGAGACCCCCTGTAAATATTAACACACTCCCGGGGACGCCCTGTAAATATTAACAGACTCCCGGAGACCCCCTGTAAATATTAACACACTCCCGGGGAACCCCCTGTAAATATTAACACACTCCCGGAGACCCCCCGTAAATATTAACACACTCACGGAGACACCCTGTAAATAATAACACACTCCCGGAGACTCCTTGTAAATATTAATACACTCACAGAGACCCCCTGTAAATATAAACACAATCCCGGAGACCCCCGTAAATATTAACACACTCCTGGAGACACCCTGTAAATACTAACACACTCCCGGAGACCCCCTTTAAATATTAACACACACCCGGTGACCACCTGTAAATATTAACAAACACACGGTGACCCCCTGTAAATATTAACACACGCCCGGGGACCCCCTGTAAATATTAACACACTCCATGGGAAACCCTGTAAATATTAACACACTCCCAGAGACCCCCTGTAAATATCAACACACTCCCGGGGACCCCCTGTAAATATTAACACACTCACGGAGACCCCCTGTAAATATTAACACACACCCGGAGACAACCTGTAAATATTAAAACACACCCGGTGACCCCCTGTAAATATTAACACACTCCCGGAGACCCCCTGTAAATATTAACACACTCCCGGAGATCCCCTGTAAATATTAAAACACACGGTGACCCCCTGTAAATATTAACACTCTCACAGAGACCCCCTGTAAATATTAATACACTCACAGAGACACCCTGTAAATATTAACACAATCCCGGAGACCCCCTGTAAATATTAACACACACCCAGAGACCCCTGTAAATATTAACACACTCCTGGAGACCCCCTCTAAATATTAACACACTCCCAGGGAAACCCTGTAAATATTAACACACTCCCAGAGACCCCCTGTAAGTATTAATACACTCACAGAGACCCCCTGTAAATATTAACACAATCCCGGAAACCCCCGTAAATAAAAACACACTCCTGGAGACACCCTGTAAATATTAACACACTCCCGGAGACCCTCTTTAAATATTAACACACACCCGGTGACCACCTGTAAATATTAACACACACACGGTGACACCCTGTAAATATTAACACACACCCGGTGACCCCCTGTAAATATTAACACACTCCCTGGGAAACCCTGTAAATATTAACACACTCCCAGAGACCCCCTGTAAATATTAGCACACTCCCGGGGACCCCCTGTAAATATTAACACACTCCCGGAGACCCCCTGTAACTATTAACACACTCCCGGGGACACTCTGTAAATATTAACACACTCCCGGAGACCTCCTGTAAATATTAACACACTCTCGGAGACCCCCTGTACATATTAACACACTCCCGGAGACCCCCTGTAAATATTAACACACTCCCGGAGACCCCCTGTAAATATTAACACTCACCCGGGGACCCCCTGTAAATATTAATACACTCCTGGAGACCCCCTGTAAATATTAACACGCTCCCGGAGACTCCCTGTAAATATTAACACACCCGCAGCGATCCCCTGTAAATATTAACACACTCTCGGAGACCCCCTGTAAATATTAACACACACCCAGAGACCCCTGTAAATATTAACACACTCCTGGAGACCCCCTCTAAATATTAACACACTCCCAGGGAAACCCTGTAAATATTAACACACTCCCAGAGACCCCCTGTAAGTATTAATACACTCACAGAGACCCCCTGTAAATATTAACACAATCCCGGAAACCCCCGTAAATAAAAACACACTCCTGGAGACACCCTGTAAATACTAACACACTCCCGGAGACCCCCTTTAAATATTAACACACACCCGGTGACCACCTGTAAATATTAACACACTCCCGGAGACCCCTGTGAATATTGATACACTCCTGGAGACACCCTATAAATATTAACACACTCCCGGAGACACCCTGTTAATATTAACACACTCCCAGGAAACCCCTGTAAATATTAACACACTCCCGGAGACCCCCTGTAAATATTAACACACGCCTGGAGACACCCTGTAAATATTAACACACTCCCGGAGACCCCCTGTAAATATTAACACACTCCCAGAGACACCCTGTAAATATTAACACACTCCCGGAGACTCCCTGTAAATATTAACACACTCCCGGAGACCCCCTGTAAATATTAACACACTCCCCGAGAGCCCCTCTAAATATTAACACACTCCCGGAGACACCCTGTAAATATTAACATACTCCCGGGGATCCCCTCTAAGTATTAACACACTCCCGGGGCCCACCCTGTAAATATTAACACACTCCCGGAGACCCCCTGTAAATATTAACACACTCCCGGAGACCCCCTGTAAATATTAACACGATCCCGGAGACTCCTTGTAAATATTAACACACTCCCAGAGACCCCCTGTAAATATTAACACACTCCCGGAGACCCCCTGTAAATATTAACACACTCCCGGAGACCCCCTGTAAATATTAACACACTCCCAGAGACCCCCTGTAAATATTAACACACTCCCGGGGACCCCCTGTATATATTAACACACTCTCGGGGACCCCCTGTAAATACTAACACACTCCCGGAGACCCCCTGTAAATATTAACACACTCCTGGGGACACCCTGTAAATATTAACACACTCCCGGGGACCCCCTGTAAATATTAACAGACTCCCGGAGACCCCCTGTAAATATCAACACACTCCCGGGGAACCCCCTGTAAATATTAACACACTCCCGGAGACCCCCCGTAAATATTAACACACTCACGGAGACACCCTGTAAATAATAACACACTCCCGGAGACTCCTTGTAAATATTAATACACTCACAGAGACCCCCTGTAAATATAAACACAATCCCGGAGACCCCCGTAAATATTAACACACTCCTGGAGACACCCTGTAAATACTAAGACACTCCCGGAGACCCCCTTTAAATATTAACACACACCCGGTGACCACCTGTAAATATTAACAAACACACGGTGACCCCCTGTAAATATTAACACACGCCCGGTGACCCCCTGTAAATATTAACACACTCCATGGGAAACCCTGTAAATATTAACACACTCCCAGAGACCCCCTGTAAATATCAACACACTCCCGGGGACCCCCTGTAAATATTAACACACTCACGGAGACCCCCTGTAAATATTAACACACACCCGGAGACAACCTGTAAATATTAAAACACACCCGGTGACCCCCTGTAAATATTAACACACTCCCGGAGACCCCCTGTAAATATTAACACACTCCCGGAGATCCCCTGTAAATATTAAAACACACGGTGACCCCCTGTAAATATTAACACTCTCACAGAGACCCCCTGTAAATATTAATACACTCACAGAGACACCCTGTAAATATTAACACACTCACAGAGACCCCCTGTAAATATTAACACAATCCCGGAGACCCCCTGTAAATATTAACACACACCCAGAGACCCCTGTAAATATTAACACACTCCTGGAGACCCCCTCTAAATATTAACACACTCCCAGGGAAACCCTGTAAATATTAACACACTCCCAGAGACCCCCTGTAAGTATTAATACACTCACAGAGACCCCCTGTAAATATTAACACAATCCCGGAAACCCCCGTAAATAAAAACACACTCCTGGAGACACCCTGTAAATACTAACACACTCCTGGAGACCCCCTTTAAATATTAACACACACCCGGTGACCACCTGTAAATATTAACACACACACGGTGACACCCTGTAAATATTAACACACACCCGGTGACCCCCTGTAAATATTAACACACTCCCTGGGAAACCCTGTAAATATTAACACACTCCCAGAGACCCCCTGTAACTATTAACACACTCCCGGGGACACTCTGTAAATATTAACACACTCCCGGAGACCTCCTGTAAATATTAACACACTCTCGGAGACCCCCTGTACATATTAACACACTCCCGGAGACCCCCTGTAAATATTAACACACTCCCGGAGACCCCCTGTAAATATTAACACTCACCCGGGGACCCCCTGTAAATATTAATACACTCCTGGAGACCCCCTGTAAATATTAACACGCTCCCGGAGACTCCCTGTAAATATTAACACACCCGCAGCGATCCCCTGTAAATATTAACACACTCTCGGAGACCCCCTTTAAATATTAGCACACTCCCAGAGACCCCCTGTAAATATTAACACACTCCCGGAGACCCCCTGTAAATATTAACACACTCCTGGGGACCCCCTTTAAATATTAACACACTCCTTGAGACCCCCTGTAAATATTAACACACTCCCGGAGACTCCTTGTAAATATTAACACGCTCCCGGAGACCCCCTGTAAATATTAACACACTCCCGGAGACTCCTTGTAAATATTAACACACTCCCGGAGACCCCCTCTAAATATTCGCACATTTCAAGTGACACAAGAACATAAGAACTAGGAGCAGGAATTGGCAATTCAGCCCCTCGAGCCTGCCCCGCCATTCAATACGATCATGGCTGATGTCATTTTGGCCTCAACTCCAATTTCCCGCCCTCTCCCCATAACCTTTCACCCCGTTACTAATTAAAAATCTGTCTATCTCCTCCTTAAATTTATTCAGCGTCCCGGCATCCACTGCACTCTGAGGTCGTGAATTCCACAGATTCACGACCCTTTGAGAAAAGTAATTCCTCCTCATCTCTGATTTAAATCTACCGCCCCTTAGCCTAAAACTATGGCCTCTCGTTCTAGAATGCCCCACAAGGGGAAACATCCACTCCACGTCTACTTTGTCTATCCCTTTTAGTATCTTATATACCTCAATTAGATCTCCTCTCATCCTTCTAAACTCTAGTGAGTATAGGACTAAACTGCTCAATCTCTCCTCATAAGACAAGCCCCACATCTCTGGAATCAATCTAGTGAACCTCCTCCAGTGCAACTACAACCTTCCTCAAGTAAGGGGACCAAAACTGTGCACAGTACTCCAGGTGCGGTCTCACCAATGCCTTGTACAGTTGCAACAACACTTCCCTATTTTTATACTCTATTCCTTTAGCAATAAATGCCAAAATTCCATTTGCCTTCCTTATTACCTGCTGTACCTGCAGACTAGCTTTCAGCGATTCATGCACAAGGACACCCAGATCCCTCTGCACTGAAGCATTCTGAAGTTTCTCTGCATTTAAATAATAAGTCACCTTTTTATTCTTCCGACCAAAATAGATAAATAACCTCACACTTATCCACGTTAAACTCCATCTGCCAAATTTTGGCCCATTCACCTAACCTGTCCATATCCATTTGTAAATTTCTTATCTCTTCATTGCAACTTACTTTCCCACCGATTTTGGTGTCATCTGCAAATTTAGCTATAGGACCTTCTATCCCTGAATCCAAGTCATTAATATAGATTGTAAATAGTTGGGGCCCAAGGACCGAACCCTGTGGCACCCCACTAGTTACAGCTTGCTGTCCAGAAAAAGACCCATTTATCCCGACTCTCTGCCTTCTGTTGGTTAGCCAATCCTCTATCCACGCTAATATATTACCCCCTAACTCCATGTGATCTTATCTTGTGTATTAATCTTTTGTGCAGCACCTTATCAAAGGCCTTCTGGAAGTCCAGATATACTACATCTACAGGATCCCCATGATCCACTTTGCTTGTCACATCTTCAAAGAATTCTAGCAAATTAGTCAAACACGATTTACTCTTCATAAAACCATGCTGACTCTGATGGATTGCATTTTGACTTTCCAAATGTCCCATTACTACTTCCTTAACAATGGATTGCAACAATTTCCCAATGACAGACGTTAAACTAAATGGTCTATAGTTTCCTACTTTCTGCCTCCCTGCCTTTTTGAATAATGGCGTTAAATTAGCATTTTTCCAATCCTCTGGAACCTTTCCAGAATCCAGGGAATTTTGGAATATTATAGCCAATGCATCCACTTTCTCCACTGTCACTTCCTTTATGACCCTGGGATGTAGGCCATCAGGTCCTGGGGACTTGTCACCCTTTAATCCCAACAGTTTGCTCAGTACTTTTTCTCTAGTGATGGTGATTGTTCTAAGTTCCTCCTTCTCTATACCCTCTGCACTACCTGTTACTATTGGGGTGGTAATAGTGTCGTCCACTGTGAAAACTGAGGCAAAATATTGATTAAGCATCTCTGCCATTTCTGCGTTCCCCACTATTAACTCCCTAGACTTTAGCTACTCTCCTTTTATATACTTGTAGAAGCTTTTGCTATCAGCTTTTACATTTTGCGCTAGTTTTCTTTCATAATTTACCTTTGCTCTTTTCATTATTTTTTTTAGTAACCCTTTGTTGATCTTTAAAAGTTTCTCAATCTTCCAGCCTGTCACTGACCTTTGTAATTTGGTATGCCTTAGTTTTTGCCTTTATGTTATCTTTAACTTCCTTGCTTAGCAATGGATGCGTTTTCCCCCTCTTACCATCTTTCTTCCTCTTTGGAATCTATTGTATTTGGGAGGAATTGAATATCTCCTTAAATATCTGCAACTGTTCATCAACTGTCCTAACTTGTAGTCTTCCTGCCCAGTCCACTAGGGCCAAATCTGCCCTCATGCCTATGTAATTACCTTTGTTTAACTCCAGAACACTAGTGTGGGACTCCAGTTTCTCGCTCTCAAACTGAACTTGAAATTCCAACATGCTATGATCACTCTTCCCTAGAGGATCCTTTAATATGAGATCATTAATTAATCCCATCTCATTACACAAAACCAAATCCAGAATAGTCTGCTCCCTGGTTGGTTCCACAACATATTGCTGCAAGAAATGATCTCTAATACACTCTATGAACTCTCCCTCGAGGCTACCCTTGCCAATTTGATTCATCCAGTCTATATGCATATTAAAATCACCCATAATTATTGCTGTGCCTTTCTTACATCCTCCCAGTTATTCCTCTTTTTTGAATAGTTTATATATATTTTTCTTTCCCCATCTATTTCCAGTATTTTTAAATGTATTTCCATCCATTGTTTTATCTCTACCTTTTAGCCTATTTCGATCCCTACCCCCCACCCCACCCCCACTAGTGCTATCTGTACCTTGCTCGTCCTGCTTTCTACCCTTAATTAGCACATTCCTTAGATAATATCACCACCTTCAACACCTCTTTGTCCTGTTGTCTGTGACATTTTTTGGCAATCTCCACCTATCACTGGCCCTCTATCCAGCTCTACCTGTCTCACTCCCCCTTAAACCAGCTTATATTTCATCTCACTTCTATTTTTAATTAGTTTTGTTGAAGAGTCATACGGACTCGAAACATTAACTGTGTTCCTCTACGCAGATGCTGTCAGACCTGCTGAGTTTTTCCAGGTATTTCTGTTTCTGTTTTGTCAACTGTCTGTCTTTATAAAACTGTCTGTCTTGCATCTCATGTAATTATTTAGTTAACTTTACCAATTACCTAACCTATTGTGAGATATAACTGTAAGCACTGATAACGGTTGATTTATAACTACTCGATTGTTACATGATTATGACTCAGATAAAAAGGATCAGATGTTGTCTCCTGGAATGAAGAGTACATTGTTAGAAGGGATAAGGGACAATCAAGAAACTGTATGAGTAAACAAAATCAATTAGCAAACATAGATATAATTAAAAGAGAATAAAGAAGGGCAAGTTAATAGGATCACTCAAGTTAATAGGATTACTCAAGTTAATAGGATCACTAAAGTTAACAATATCACTGTGTGAATATGCGGGACTCATGTAATTGTACTGTATAAATATTTCTTGTTGAACGCTGTATCGTTGGGCAGGTTTATTGTGACCTGCTCCCAATGGCCATTGTACTGTTTAGCGCTAAATAAATGGTACTTTTTCCTGAGGTAACATGCAGTTGCTGATTTATTCTTTGACAGAGCGCACGTTTGATTTTGGGATTCCACCCCCCACCCCCACTGTCAGCACAGAGTGTGCACAGCGCTTCCAGGTGGACATCGCGCTGGGTGGGATTAATTGGCTCTCCCACGTAAAATGGTAGCGTACCCCCAATTGGGGGCGCCGATTGGAAACGCGCCATTCAACTTCCCCCACCCCCCGCCTCGGATGGGCGGAAAGTCCTGCCCTTAATCTGAAAAAAAGTTCAAACAGAGATTCAAAATACACTTTCTTAAATCAACTAGAACTCGCGCTCTCTGCTCAGTTGAAGCTGATGTGTTAGGCCTCAGATCCTGGGCCCCAGTTCTCACCTTTAATCTGAAATCAACTTAGAACAGGTAGTTCAAACTAGCAGTTACTGATCAACCAATGAACTTATGGTTTTCCTGTGATGTCACTCTTGGTTGTTTTCACTCGGCGACAGTGATTGCAGAGGACGCTCTTCCCAGACTGCTTCACAGTGACAGTGACTACAGAGGACACTCTTCCCAGACTGCTTCACGGTGACGGTGACTGCAGAGGACGCTCTTACCAGACTGCTTCACAGTGACAGTGACTACAGAGGACACTCTTCCCAGACTGCTTCACGGTGACGATGACTGCAGAGGACGCTCTTACCAGACTGCTTCACGGTGAGGGTGACTGCAGAGGATGCTCTTCCCGGACTGCTTCACGGCAACAGTGACTGCAGAGGACGCTCTTCCCGGACTGCTTCACGGCAACAGTGACTGCAGAGGATGCTCTTCCCAGACTGCTTCACGGCAACAGTGACTGTAGAGGACGCTCTTCCCAGACTGCTTCACGGCGATGGTGACTACAGAGGACGCTCTTCCTAGACAGCTTCACGGTGATGATAACTGCAGAGGAGGCTCTTCCCAGACTGCTTCAAGGTGACAGTGACTACAGAGTACGCTCTTCCCGGACTGCTTCACGGCGATGGTGAGAACAGAGGATGCTCTTCCCAGACTGATTCACGGTGATGGTGACTGCAAAGGACGCTCTTCCCAGACTGCTTCACGGTGAGGGTGACAGCAGAGGATGCTCTCCCCAGACTGCTTCACGGCAACAGTGACTGCAGAGGACGCTCTTCCCGGACTGCTTCACGGCAACAGTGACTGCAGAGGACGCTCTTCCCGGACTGCTTCACGGCGACAGTGACTGCAGAGGACGCTCTTCCCAGACTGCTTCACGAGCGATGGTGACTACAGAGGACGCTCTTCCTAGACTGCTTCAAGGTGACAGTGACTACAGTGTACGCTCCTCCCGGACTGCTTCACGGCGATGGTGAGAACAGAGGATGCTCTTCCCAGACTGCTTCACGGTGATGGTGACTGCAGAGGATGCTCTTCCCAGACTACTTCCTGGTTACAGTAAACGCAGAGGACGCTCTTCCCAGACTGCTTCCCGGCGACGGTGACTGCAGAGGACGCTCTTCCCAGACTGCTTCACTGTGACGGTGGCTGCAGAGGACACTCTTCCCGGACTGCTTCACGGTGACGGTGACTGCAGAGGACGCTCTTCCCGGACTGCTTCACGGTGAAAGTGACTGCAGAAGACGCTCTTCCCAGACTGCTTCCCGGTGACAGTGACTGCAGAAGACGCTCTTCCCGGACTGCTTCATGGCAAAGGTGACTGCAGAGGACACTCTTCCTAGGCTGCTTCACGGCGACGGTGACGACAGAAGACGCTCTTCCCGGACTGCTTCATGGTGATGGTGACTACAGAGGACGCTCTTCCCAGACTGCTTCACGGCGACAGTGACTGCAGAGGACGCTCTTCCCGGACTGCTTCACGGCGACAGTGACTGCAGAGGATGCTCTTCCCAGACTGCTTCACGGCGATGGTGACTATAGAGGAATCTCTTCCTAGACTGCTTCAAGGTGACAGTGACTGCAGAGGACACTCTTCCCAAACTGCTTCACGGCGACGGTGCTAACAGAGGATGCTCTTCCCAGACTGCTTCACGGTGATGATAACTGCAGAGGATGCTCTTCCCAGACTGATTCCCCGTGACAGTAAATGCAGAGGACACTCTTCCCACACTGCTTCACGGCGACAGTGACCGCAGAGGACACTCTTCCCAGACTGCTTCATGGCGACGGTGACTACAGTGAACGCTCTTCCCATACTGCTTCACGGTGACAGTGACTGCAGAGGACGCTCTTCCCAGACAGCTTCATGCCGACGATAACTGAAGAGGATGCTCTTCCCTGACTGCTTCACGTCGACGATGACTGCAGAGGATGCTCTTCCCGGACTGCTTCATGGCAACAGTGACTGCAGAGGACATTTTTCCCAGACAGCTTCACGGCGACGATGACTGCAGAGGACACTCTTCCCAGACTGCTTCCCGGTGAAGGTGACTGCAGAAGACACTCTTCCCAGACTGCTTCCCGGTGAATGTGACTGCAGAAGACGCTCTTCCCAGACTGCTTCCCGGTGAAGGTGACTGCAGAAGACGCTCTTCCCTGACAGCTTCACGGCGACAGTGACTGCAGAGGACGCTCTTCCCAGACGGCTTCCCGATGACGGTGATGACAGAAGACGCTCTTCCCGGACTGTTTCACAGTGATGGTGACTACAGAGGATGCCCTTCCCAGACTGCTTCACGGCAATGGTGATTGCAGAGGACGCTCTTCCCAGACTGCTTCACGGTGACAGTGACTGCAGAGGACACTCTTCCCAGACTGCTTCACGGCGATGGTGATGACAGAAGACGCTCTTCCCAGACTGCTTCACGGTGACAGTAACTGCAGAGGACGTTCTTCCCGTACTGCTTCATGGTGACGGTGACTACAGAAGACACTCTTCCCAGACTGCTTCCCGGCGATGGTGACTGCAGAGGACGCTTTTCCCGGACTCCTTCACGGCGACGGTGACTGCAGAGTACGCTCTTCCCAGACTGCTTCACGGCGGCGGTGACTGCAGAGTACACTCTTCCCAGACTGCTTCACGGTGACGGTGACTGCAGAGGACACTCTTCCCGGACTGCTTCATGGTGACAGTGACTGCAGTGGACACACTTCCCAGACTGCTTCACGGTGACAGTGACTGCAGAGGACACTCTTCCCAGACTGCTTCACAGCGACAGTAACTGCAGAGGACACTCTTCCCAGACTGCTTCACAGCGACAGTAACTGCAGTGGACACACTTCCCAGACTGCTTCACGGCGACAGTGACCGCAGAGGACACTCTTCCCAGACTGCTTCATGGCGACGGTGACTACAGTGAACGCTCTTCCCATACTGCTTCACGGTGACAGTGACTGCAGAGGACGCTCTTCCCAGACAGCTTCATGCCGACGATAACTGAAGAGGATGCTCTTCCCTGACTGCTTCACGTCGACGATGACTGCAGAGGATGCTCTTCCCGGACTGCTTCATGGCAACAGTGACTGCAGAGGACATTTTTCCCAGACAGCTTCACGGCGACGATGACTGCAGAGGACACTCTTCCCAGACTGCTTCCCGGTGAAGGTGACTGCAGAAGACACTCTTCCCAGACTGCTTCCCGGTGAATGTGACTGCAGAAGACGCTCTTCCCAGACTGCTTCCCGGTGAAGGTGACTGCAGAAGACGCTCTTCCCTGACAGCTTCACGGCGACAGTGACTGCAGAGGACGCTCTTCCCAGACTGCTTCCCGATGACGGTGATGACAGAAGACGCTCTTCCCGGACTGTTTCACAGTGATGGTGACTACAGAGGATGCCCTTCCCAGACTGCTTCACGGCAATGGTGATTGCAGAGGACGCTCTTCCCAGACTGCTTCACGGTGACAGTGACTGCAGAGGACACTCTTCCCAGACTGCTTCACGGCGATGGTGATGACAGAAGACGCTCTTCCCAGACTGCTTCACGGTGACAGTAACTGCAGAGGACGTTCTTCCCGTACTGCTTCATGGTGACGGTGACTACAGAAGACACTCTTCCCAGACTGCTTCCCGGCGATGGTGACTGCAGAGGACGCTTTTCCCGGACTCCTTCACGGCGACGGTGACTGCAGAGTACGCTCTTCCCAGACTGCTTCACGGCGGCGGTGACTGCAGAGTACACTCTTCCCAGACTGCTTCACGGTGACGGTGACTGCAGAGGACACTCTTCCCGGACTGCTTCATGGTGACAGTGACTGCAGTGGACACACTTCCCAGACTGCTTCACGGTGACAGTGACTGCAGAGGACACTCTTCCCAGACTGCTTCACAGCGACAGTAACTGCAGTGGACACACTTCCCAGACTGCTTCATGGTGACAGTGACTGCAGAGGACACTCTTCCTGGACTGCTTCATGGAGATGGTGACTACAGAGCACGCTCTTCCCAGACTGCTTCACGGTGACAGTGACTACAGAGGACACTCTTCCCAGACTGCTTCCCGGTGACAGTGACTGCAGAGGACACTCTTCCCGGACTGCTTCCCAGCAATGGTGACTGCAGAGGACACTGTTCCCGGACTGCTTCATGGAGATGGTGACTACAGAGGACACTCTTCCCAGACTGCTTCCCAGCGACAGTGACTGCAGAGGACACTCTTCCCAGACTGCTTCACAGTGACGGCGACTGCAGTGGATGCTCTACCCAGAATGCTTCACAGCGATGCTGACTACAGAGGACACTCTTCCCAGACTGCTTCATGGAGATGGTGACTACAGAGGACACTCTTCCCAAAAATCTTCGCTTCCTTTGATCTCTAACAATCTAATCACCAATGCTTCCCATCAGTCAGACTGCAGAACCGGTCGCTTGACCCCCTTCATTGACCCTAAATTGAAAGATACAGTCCCGAAATTTAATTGTAACGACGCTAACACTTTCTGTACCTGATACTTTGAACTTAGCATTGATCGTAAGCCAAGTACAAAAACATAATAGTGCCAATCCTGGAAAACGGAGATAAAAACAGAAAATGCTGAAAATCCTTCTTTTAACTGGTTTATGAGATTTGGGCGACACTGGCTAGACCAGCATTTATTGCCCATCCCTAATTGCCCTAGTTCAGCAGGTAGTTAAGAGTCAACCACATTGCTGTGGGTCTGGAGTCACATGTAGACCAGACCGGGTAAGGACAGCAGGGTTCCTTCCATGAAAGTCTGTGAAGAGAGGTAAGTTAACATTTCAGACTGATTATTGTTAACTCTGTTTCTCTCTCCATGGATGCTGCCTGACCTGCTTAATATTTCCAGAACTTTCTGCTTTTATTTCACCATAAGCCTCCTTTGATCTGCTTCAGTTTAATGTTTATGCCTTTTGTCATTCAACGAGGCAGTTCACTGATGGGAATCTCAGCTCTGAGCCCTAGGCTGACTCAAGCCTGAACGCTGGGGGGACAGGTTTGACTCAGAGCTTCTGGCTTTGCACCTGTAGGACAGGTAGGTCACCCCTGTCAAGCCCAGCCTGGGATCACAAGGGCTCCAGGCTCCGTTCCAGCTCAGTCAGAAGCCGGCTTGTCGGATCCCAAATGTGGAAAGGGAAGATTGTGGCGTGCGTTAACGTCACTGGCTCAGTAATCCCCAGGCCCAGGCTTATTGTCTGGAGATCAACATGGGTTCAGATCCCACCACAGCAGCCAATGGAATTTAAATTCAATTAATAAAATCTGGAATTGAAAACAACTCTCAGTATCGGTGACCATGAAAGTGCCATCGATTGTTGTAAAAAAACCCATCTGGGTCACTAATGCCCTTTAGGGAAGGAAATCTGCCTTCCTTACCCGGTCTGGCCTACATGTGACCCCAGGCCCACAGCAATGTGGTTGACTCTTAAATACCCTCGGAAATGGACGAGCAAGCCCCTCAGTTCACGGGGAATTTAGGGATGGCCTTGCCAGTGACACCCACATCCCATGAAAGAGAAAAGCTGTTAGAATCAAACCACTCCAGACTGAAGCTTTCTTTTACAAAATGGAAGGGTATAACCTGATCTGGTCATCTCAATGCTAACCTGAAATTCTTTTTTTTAAAAAGCTGGTCATATGTTCACCTTGGAACTGTAAACAAACAGGTCTCTTCAAGACATCCTCTGACCTATAGGGTACTTGAGAAGGAGTAGTTTATTTGCGTTGAACTTGCTTTTATTATGTGGGATGTGGGTGTCGCTGGATGGGCCAGCATTTATTGCCCATCCCTAATTGCCCCTTGAGAAGGGGGTGGTCTTCTTATGGTGTCCACAGACCGTCTATACATGGCCCAGCCAGAGCTGGACACATTTTTGCGCCTTGTTGTTGAATTTGGCAAGATCTGCAACAGTGCAGGGTTCCTCTAGCGATAGGCATTGCAGGAGATGTTGCATAGTCTGTGGCTCAGTTCCACATTCACAAGTTGTCGGGCTGGCTGTATATCTCCATTTGCTTAGTGACACCTTTGAACAACCTACACCAGTCCTAAGTCTGTTAAGGCAACCAGTTCTACCACCACCACACACAACGAGCTGGTGTTGAGCTGCCTTCTTGAGCCGCTGCAGTCCATGTGGTGTAGGTACACCCACAGTGCTGTTAGGGAGGGAGTTCCAGGATTTTGACCCAGCAACAGTGAAGGAACAGCAATACATTTCCAAGTCAGGATGGTGAGTGACTTGGAGGGGAACTTCCAGGTGGTGGTGTTCCCATCTACCTGCTGCCCTTGTCCTTCTAGGTGGTAGAGGTCGTGGGTTTGGAAGGTGCTGTCAAAGGAGCCTTGGTGAATTCCTGCAGTGCATCTTGTAGATGGTACACACTGCTGTGTGTTGGTGGTGGGGGGAGTGAATGTTTGTGGATGTGGTGCCAATCAAGTGAGGCTGATTTGTTCTGGATGGTGTCAAGCTTCTTGAGTGTTGTGGGAGCTGCACTCATCCAGGCAAGTGGGGAGTATTCCATCACACTCCTGACTTGTGCCTTGTAGATGGTGGACAGACTTTGGAGAGTCAGGAGGTGAGTTACTCTCCGCACAATTACCAGCCTCTGACCTGCTCTTGTAGCCACAGTATTTATATGGCTAGTCCAGTTCAGTTTCTGGTCAATGGTAACCCCCAGGATGTTGATTTTGGGGGACTTAGTGATGGTAATGCCATTGAATGTCAAGGGGCGATGGTTAGATTCTCTCTTGTTGGAGATGGTCATTGCCTGACACTTGTGAGGCTTGAATGTTACTTGCCACTTGTCAGCCCAAGCCTGGATATTGTCCAGGTCTTGCTGCATTTGGACATTGACTGCCCATTCTGTCTATATTCTGTAAATCACAAAGTGTACATCTATTGAAGGTGAACGAGAGTGGGTGATTCTCACACATGTTAGAGGCAGTCATCTCGATAGGGGGAGGAGTCCCTGGAAAATGGGAAAATGGGAATGTGAGAAGACTGGGAATGTTCCTTGAAGGGGAGGGAGATTGAAACAGGGAATAAGGCAGTGAGATTCGGTTGGATGAAGTTCTGGGGGAGGCCAGTGGGTGTCAGTGTTTACACACAGAATTGTCACAGCTCTGGTCAGCAGTGACTACCTCACTGAGTCGGGTTACAGGAACACATCAGACAGACACTACCATGGATAAACCGCGTGGAGATCAGGATTACTCTTGGTTCTGTTCACATAATAGCAGGTGTTACACTAGAGGAGGATTTTTTAAGTTCATTCACAGGATGTGGGCTTCGCTGGCTGGGTGGGGGCATTTATTGCCCATCCCTAGTTGCCCTTGAGAAGGTGGTGGTGAGCTGCCCTCTTGAGCCGCTGCAGTCCATGTGGTGTAGGTACACCCACAGTGCTGTTAGGGAGGGAGTTCCAGGATTTTGACCCAGTGACAGTGAAGGAATGGCGATATATTTCCAAGTCAGGATGGTGAGTGACTGGGAGGGGAACTTCCAGGTGGTGGTGTTCCCATCTATCTGCTGCCCTTGTCCTTCTAGATGGTAGTGGTTGTGGGTTTGGAAGGTGCTGTTTAAGGAGCCTTGGTGAGTTGCTGCAGTGCATCTTGTAGATGGTACACACTGCTGCTACTGTGTGTCGGTGGTGGAGGGAGTGAATGTTTGTGGATGTGGTGCCAATCAAGTGAGGCTGTTTTGTTCTGGACGGTGTCAAGTTCCTTGAGTGTTGTGGGAGCTGCACTCATCCAGGCAAGTGGGGAGTATTCCATCACACTCCTGACTTGTGCCTTGTAGATGGTGGACAGGCTTTGGGGAGTCAGGAGGTGAGTTACTCATCGCAGAATTCCTAGCTCTGACCTGCTCTTGTAGCCACAGTATTTATATGGCTGGTCCAGCTCAGTTTCTGGTCAATAGTAACCCCCAGGATGTTGATAGTGAGGGATTCAGTGATGGTAATGCCATTGAACATCAAGGGGCGATGGTTAGATTCTCTCTTGTTGGAGATGGTCAATGCCTGACACTTGTATGGCGTGAATGTTACTTGCCACTTGTCAGCCCAAACCTGGATATTGCCCAGGTCTTGCTGCATTTGGACATGGACTGCTTCAGTATCTGAGGAGTCACGAATGGTGCTGAACATTGTACAATCATCAGCGAACATCCCCACTTCTGACCTTATGATGGAAGGAAGGTCATTGATGAAGCAGCTGAAGATGGCTGGGCCGAGGACACTACCCTGAGGAACTCCTGCAGTGATGTCCTGGAGCTGAGATGACTGACCTCCAACAACCACAATCACCTTCCTTTGTGCTGGGTATGACTCCAACCAGTTGAGAGCTTTCCCCTGATTCCCATTGACTCCAGTTTTGCTAGGGCTCCTTGATGCCACACTCGGTCAAATGCTGCCTTGATGTCAAGGGCAGTCACTCTCACCTCACCTTGGGAGTTCAGCTCTTTTGTTCATGTTTGAACCAAGGCTGTAACAAGCTCAGGAGCTGAGTGGCCCTGGCAGAATCCAAACTGGGCATCAGTGAGCAGGTTATTGCTAAGCAAGTGCCCCTAGATAGAACTGTTAATGCCCCCTTCCATTACTTTACTGATGAGAGTAGACTGATGGGGCGGTAATTGGTTGGGTTGGATTTGTCCTGCTTTTTGTGTACAGGACATACCTGGGCAATTTTCCACATAGCTGGGTAGATGCCAGTGTTGTAGCTGTACTGGAACAGCTTGGCTTGGGGTGCAGCAAGTTCTGGTGCACAAGTCTTCAGTGCTATTGCCAGAATATTGTCAGGGCCCATCGCCTTTGCAGTATCCAGTGTCTTTAGTCATTTCTTGATATCACTTGGAGTGAATTGAATTGTCTGAAGACTGGCATCTGTGATGCTGGGGACCTCCGGAGGAGGCCGAGATGGATCATCCACTCGGTACTTCTGGCTGAAGATTGTAGCAAATGCTTCAGCCTTATCTTTTGCACTGATGTGCTGGGCTCCCCCAAATTTGGGGAGGGGGGTATTTGTGGAGCCTCCCCCTCTTCCTGTGAGTTGTTTACAGTGTAAGGCTGTGGGAGAGGGATTTACATTTGGACTTTGCTCCCTTGAGCCTCTCTGTCTCACTTTCCTCATTTGGGACCCAACATTCCTGAATTCTCTCTCTCCCCCTGTTGAGCCGGGGTGAGGTGTGGGGAGAATATGAGAATTCCAATGATCCACAACCTTTTGAGTGAAGAAATCCTTCTTCATCTCAGTTCTAAATGATCGTCCCCTTATCCTGAGACTGTGCCCCCAGGTTTTTGATTCCCCAACAATCAAACCCACTTAGAATTTTGTGGGTTTCAATGAGTTCATCTCTCATTCTTCTAAAGTCCAGAGAATATAGACCCAATTTACCCAGCCTCTCATCATTGAGAAGTCCCTCATCCCAGGGACCAATCCAGTGAATCTTCGCTGTACCATCTCCAATGTTTTCTTAAACATGGAGACCAAACCTGTGCACAGTATTCCAGATGTGGTCTCACCAAAACCATGTACAACTGTAACAAGACTTCTTTACTCTTGTACTCAGTCCCCTTGCAATAAAGGCCAACATACTATTTGCCTTCCTAATTCTTTGCTGCACCTACATGCTAACTTTCTGTGTTCCTTGTACAAGCGCCTGCAAGTCTCTTTGAACTTACCAAGTTCTCACCTTTTAAAAAATGATCTGCTTCTCTATTCTTACAACCAAAGTTATCCCTACATTATACTCCATCTGCCATCTTGTTGCTCACTCACCTAACCTGTCTATATCTCTTAGCAGCCTCTCTGTGTCCTCCCCGCAGTGTACCGTCCCACCCAGCTTGGTATCATCAGCAAACTTAGATACATGACTCTCTGTCTCTTTGTCTAAGTCATTAATATAGATTGTAAAAGGTTGATCCTTGTGACACTCCACTACTCACTGCCTGTTAACTTGAAAAAGCCCCATTTGTGCCCACTCGCTGACTCCTATTTGTTAACCAATCCACTATCCGTGCTAATATATCACCCCCAACTCCATGAGCCCTTATCTTGTAATCTTTTGTGTGGTGCATTATCAAGTGCCTTTTGGAAATCTAGGTACACTACATCTACTAGTTCCCTTTTGTCGACCTCCTAGTTCATTCATTCATTCATGTGCACTCTATCTCAGCTGGAATGGGAATTGATGCCACGCTTGGTATTATTCTGAACCACAGGCTGTCTAGCTGAGCTAACCTGCCCCCATTACATCTTCACAGAAACCCTAATAAAATTATCAAATACAACTTGCCATTAGTAGATCTGTGTTGACTTTGTCTAATCGTTCTGCGATTTTCCATATGACTTACTCATTAATAGATTCCCATTGATGTAACACCAACTGATCTATTCCTAATCACCACTCATACTCATTCTACATTCCTGATCTTCTAAGTCAAAATCCTTTCTCACAAATGTCCTTATGCCTTACCCCTCCTCCTTTTCAATTCTGCTTGTCCTTTTGAAATGCCATTGTACCCTGGAATGTGTATTTCCCAACCTTGGTCACCTTTTAAAAAAAATTCATTCACAGGATGTGGGCGTCACTGGCTGGGCCCAGCATTTATTGTCCATCCCTAATTGCCCCTTGAGAAGGTGGTGGTGAGCTGCCTTCTTGAACCGCTGCAGTCCATGTGGTGTAGGTACACCCACAGTGCTGTTCGGGAGGGCGTTCCAGGATTTTGACCCAGCGACAGTGAAGGAACAGTGATATATTTCCAAATCAGGATGGTGAGTGACTTGGAGGGGAACTTCCAGGTGATACTGAGCAAACTGATGGAGCTGCGGGCTGACAAGTCTCCAGGTCTTGATAGATTTCATCCTAGGGTCTTAAAGAGGCAGCTAATCAGGTAGTAGATGCGTTGGTGTCAATTTTTCAAAATTCCCTAGATTCTGGAAAAATTTCATCAGGCTGGAAAGTAGGAAATTCAAGAAGGGAGGGAGGCAGGAAACCGGCAACTATAGACCAGTTAGCATGATGTCTGTGGTGGGGAAGTTGTTAGAAGTGATAATTAAGGAGGTTATGGTTGGGCACTTAGAAGAGCTCAAGACAATAGGAAAGAGTCAGCATGGTTTTGTGAAAGGAAAATCATGTTTAACCAATTTATTGGAGGTTTTTGAAGGAGTCACATGCACTGTGGTTAAAGGGAAGCCTGGGGTTTCCAGCAGGCATTGGATAAGGTGCCACAACAAAGGTTATTGTGGAAAATAAAAGTGCATGGAGCAGGGGGTAACATATTAGCTTGGACAAAAGGTTGGCTGGTTGGCAGGAAATAGACTATGCATAAATGGGTCTTTTTCTGATTGACAGGATGTGACGAGTGGAGTCCCACAGGGTCTGTGCTGGGACCCCAACTTTTTACCATTTACATCAATGACTTAGATGAGGGGAGTGAAGACATGGTGGCTAAATTTACAGATGACACAAAGATAGGTAGGAAAGTATGTTGTGAAGTGGACAGGAGGAGGTTGCAAATGGATATAGATAGGTTGAGCGAGTGGGCAAAGATCTGACAAATAGAGTTTAAGGTGGGAAAATGTGAAGTTGTTCACTTTGGTAGGAAGAATAAAAAAGCAGAGTATTACTTAAATGGAGAACAACTGCATGATTCTGAGGTGCAGAGGGATCTAGGTGTTTTGGTGCATGGGTCACAAAAAGTTAGTATGCAGGTACAGCAAGTAATTAAAAAGGCTAATGGAATGTTATCTTTCATTACGAGAGGGATTGAACATAAAAGTAAGGACGTTATGCTTCAGTTATACAGGGCAATGGTGAGACTGCACCTCGAATACTGTGGGCAGTTTTGATTTCCTTATTTAAGGAAGAATGTAAGTGCATTTGAGGTGGTTCAGAGGAGGTTTATTAGATTGATACCTGGAATGAGTGGGTTGTTTTATGTGGAAAGGTTGGACAGACTGGGCTTGTTTCCACTGGAGTTTAGAAGAGTGAGGGGTGATTTGATTGAAGTTTACACGATCCTGAACGGCCTTGACAAGGTGGATGTGGAAAGGATGTTTCCTCTTGTGGGTGAGTCCAGAACTAAGGGGGAACTGTTTTAACATTAGGGATCGCCCTTTTAGGACAGAGATGAGGAGAAATGTTTTCCCTCAGAGGGTTTTGAGACTTTGGAACTCTCTGCCTCAGAAGGTGGTGGAGGCGGGTCATTGAATATTTTTAAGGCAGAGGTAGATAGATTCTTGCAAGGGAATCAAAGGTTAGCGGGGTTAGATGGGAATGTGGAAATGGAAACACAAGCAAATCAGCCATGATCTTATTGAATGGCGGAGCAGGCTTGAGGGGCTGAATGGCCCACTCCTGTTCCTAATTTGTATGTTTGTATGTCTGTATGATCTGATACTCACAGCCACCAGTTCAGGTAGCGTCACTGCATGTATCTTGTAGGCTGGTATAGAGTTCGGATCAGCACGTGGTGAGTCACTGGGCATGAGTGAGCTGCAGGCAGGCAGGGGGATGAGGACAGTCTGTGTTCCATCTATCGAGGGGATGAAGTCACAGACGAGTCTTGATAGAAGGGACTCAGGCAAAGACTTTTATGTGCTGGCATTCAGGAGAATACTGATGAACAAGCACACTGAGATTCTCAGTGCGCTCAGACCCCTCCCAGATCAGGGCATCTATCTCCAAAGTGACAGAGGAGAGCGTGAGCGTGAGCAGGGAGTGTGAGCGTGAGCGTGAGCAGTGAGTGTGAGCGTGAGCGTGAGCAGGGAGTGTGAGCGTGAGTGTGAGCGTGAGCGTGAGCAGGCAGTGATGGCCACCCCCATGGAAGTACTTGTGGACCCAGTCGTGACCCAGGGCCTGGCGATAGCTGGCTCAGTTTACACTGCATTACTGGCTGCAGCCAGCCAGCATCTCCCTGGCTGTGGATCTCAGCCTCAAAGGGACATGCAGGCTCACACTGTGATCCAGCAGATTACTGGGACTGCTGAGCTGCTGTCCAGGTGGTGAGACAGTGCCAGTGTCATGTTCAGCTCCGAGTGATTCAGAGAGGATGTTAACAGGACCTGGGAGTCCAAAGTGGCAAATGGTGTACAACGTCAGCATTTGAGGCTGTTTGACTTCATGTCTTGTCCACTCTGTATGTTTCTGATACACAGACAGCATGGCCCAACTACACTAATGTCATTACAGTCAGGACACACCCACAGTCATGTTATCACAGTCAGGACACACCCACAGTCATTTTATTACAGTCAGGACACACCCACAGTCATGTTATCACAGTCAGGACACACCCACAGTCATGTTATCACAGTCAGGACACACCCACAGTCATTTTATTACAGTCAGGACACACCCACAGTCATGTTATCACAGTCAGGACACACCCACAGTCATTTTATTACAGTCAGGACACACCCACAGTCATGTTATCACAGTCAGGACACACCCACAGTCATGTTATCACAGTCAGGACACACCCACAGTCATGTTATCACAGTCAGGACACACCCACAGTCATTTTATTACAGTCAGGACACACCCACAGTCATGTTATCACAGTCAGGACACACCCACAGTCATGTTATCACAGTCAGGACACACCCACAGTCATGTTATCACAGTCAGGACACACCCACAGTCATTTTATTACAGTCAGGACCCACCCACAGTCATGTCATTACAGTCAGGACACACCCACAGTCATGTTATCACAGTCAGGACACACCCACGGTCATGTTATCACAGTCAGGACACACCCACAGTCATATCATTACAGTCAGGACACACCCACAGTCATGTTATCACAGTCAGGACACACCCACAGTCATGTCATTACAGTCAGGACACACCCACAGTCATGTTATCACAGTCAGGACACACCCACAGTCATGTTATCACAGTCAGGACACAACCACAGTCATATCATTACAGACAGGACACACCTACAGTCATGTTATTACAATCAGGACACACCCACAGTCATTTTATTACAGTCAGGACGCACCCACAGTCATGTTATTACAGTCAGGACACCCACAGTCATGTAATTATAGTCAGGACACACCCACGGTCATGTCGTTACAGTCAGGACACACCCACAGTCATGTTATTACAGTCAGGATGCACCCAAGCTAGTGTTGTTACAGTCAGGATGCACCCAAGCTAGTGTTGTTACAGTCAGATTGTACCCACTGTAGTGCCATTACAGTCAGTGTGTACCCACTATAGTGCCGTTACAGTCAGATTGTACCCACTATAGTGCTGTTACAGTCAGATTGTACCCACTATAATGCCATTACAGTCAGTGTGTATCCACTATAGTGCTGTTACAGTCAGACTGTACTCATTATAGTGCCTTTACAGTCAGTGTGCACCCACTATAGTGCTGTTACAGTCAGATTGTACCCACTTTAGTGCCATTACAGTCAGTGTGTACCCACTATAGTGCCGTTACAGTCAGTGTGTACCCACTATAGTGCTGTTACAGTCAGATTGTACGCACTATAGTGCCGTTACAGTCAGTATGTACCCACTATAGTGCTGTTACAGTCAGTGTGTACCCACTATAGTGCTGTTACAGTCAGATTGTACCCACTATAGTGCCGTTACAGTCAGTGTGTACCCACTATAGTGCTGTTACAGTCAGATTGTACGCACTATAGTGCCGTTACAGTCATTATGTACCCACTATAGTGCTGTTACAGTCAGGGTGCACCCACTATAGTGCCGTTACAGTCAGTGTGCACCCACTATAGTGCTGTTACAGTCAGGGTGCACCCACTATAGTGCTATTACAGTCAGATTGTACCCACTATAGTGCTGTTACAGTCAGTGTGCACCCACTATAGTGCCGTTACAGTCAGTGTGCACCCACTATAGTGCTGTTACAGTCAGGGTGCACCCACTATAGTGCCGTTACAGTCAGTGTGCACCCACTATAGTGCTGTTACAGTCAGGGTGCACCCACTATAGTGCCGTTACAGTCAGTGTGCACCTAAAATAGTGCCCTTACAGTCAGTGTGCATGCACTATAGTGCCGTTACAGTCAGTGTGCACCCACTATAGTGCTGTTACAGCCAGGGTGCACCCACTATAGTGCTGTTACAGTCAGATTTTATCTACTTTAGTGCCGTTACAGTCAGTGTGTACCCACTACAGTGCTGTTACAGTCAGTGTGCACCTACTATAGTACCGTTACAGTCAGTGTGCACCTACTATAGTGCCGTTACAGTCAGGGTGTACCCACTATAGGGCCATTACAGTCAGTCAAGGCACCCTGCACAGGCACTGTCTCCAGTCAGCTGTGGAGCTGAGTTTCACAGCAATGAACTTTAATCTTTGAAATAGACCATCTTATGCTAGTATCTGTTGTGTAACCTAAGCGTCTGACCCTGAATTAACTGCATCATGTGCATCAATCTAAGACTTTGACATCCACTGTAAATTTATAATCAAAAAACCTACTTCTGATTCGCTGATCTACTTTTACAAACTGTAATTTGGTTACTTAATTATTTTCATCTTATTACTGTGCACGTACCCAATGTTATAGTTTAATTGCTTCTATCTGAGATTGCAAGGTTAGTAAACAATTTATGAGGTCGTTAATGATTAGCAAGAAAGGGTTAACTCATTCACTCGGGAACTTTGTGTCATTAAGATTGGCATTGTAAATATAACAGAATCCAAACTAGCTAAGATAAGACAGTTAGTGAGGAACGTTTAGGCTGTATTAACGATTAAGTGAGTTCTGATTGAATGTTGATCACTAGATTACATAGAATAGACACAGGGAGATGGTGGCCCAGTGGGAATTTGACTGGATGAGTAATTCGAGGTACCGACTAATAACATGGGTTCAAATATTTTCTATTCTTTTATGGGATGTGGGTGACGCTGGCTAGGCCCCAGCATTGGTTGCCTATCCCTAATTGCCCTTGAACTGAGACTAGCTTTATAATTATTGATTGAATTTAAATCCCACCAGCTTCCTTGGTGGCATTTGGACCCGTGTCCCCAGAGTATTAGTCTGGGCCTCTGAATTACTAATCCAGTACCGTCTCTCCATGGAAGTTGGTGAAATTTAAATTCAATCAATAATTATAAAGCTAGTCTCAGTAATGGTGACCATGAAACTATCACCGATTGTTGTAAACACCCATCCGGTTCACTAATGTTCTTTGGGGAAGGAAATCTGCCATCCTTACCTGGTCTGGCCTACATGTGACTCCAGATGCACAGCAATGTGGTTGACTCTTACTTGCCCTCTCAAGAGGCCTAGCAGACACTCAGTTCATGGGCAATTAGGCATGGGCAACAAATGTTGGCCTTAACAGTGACACCCACACCCCATGAAAGAATAAATAGATGGCTCATAGCCTGGGCTGGTTTTCTTTTTCTATTAATTCACAAAATGTGGGTGTCGCTGGCTGGGCCAACATTTATTACCCATCCCTAGTTGCCCCATGAGAAGGTGGTGGTGAGCTGCCTTCTTGAACCGCTGCAGTCCATGTGGTGTAGGTACACCCACAGTGCTGTTAGGGAGGGAGTTCCAGGATTTTGACCCAGTGACAGTGAAGGAACGGCGATATATTTCCAAGTCAGGATGGTGAGTGACTTGGAGGGGAACTTCCAGGTGGTGGTGTTCCCATCTATCTGCTGCCCTCGTCCTTCTAGATGGTAGTGGTCATGTGTGTGGAAGGTGCTGTCGAAGGAGCCTTGGTGAATTCCTGCAGTGCATCTTGTAGATGGTACACACACTGCTGCTACTGTGTGTCGGTGGTGGAGGGAGTGAATGTTTGTGGATGTGGTGCCAATCAAGTGGGGCTGCTTTGTCCTGGATGGTGTCAAGCTTCTTGAGTGTTGTGGGAGCTGCATTCACCCAGGCAACTGGAGAGTATTCCATCACACTCCTGACTTGTGCCTTGTAAATGGTGAACAGGCTTTGGGGAGTCAGGAGGTGAGTTACTTGTCCCAGGATTCCCAGCCTCTGACCTGCTCTTGTAGCCACAGTATTTATATGGCTAGGCCAGCTCAGTTTCTGGTCAATGGTTACTCCCAGGTTGTTGATAGTGGGGGATTCAGTGATGGTAATGCCATTGAATGTCAAGGGGCAATGGTTAGATCCTCTCTTATTGGAGATGGTCATTGCCTGACACTTGTGTGGCATGAATGTTACTTGCTACTTGTTAACCCAAGCCTGGATCTTGTCCAGGTCTTGCTACATTTGGACATGGACTGCTTCAGTATGTGAGGAGTTGTGAATGGTGCTGAACATTGTGCAACCATCAGTGAACATCCCCACTTCTGACATTATGATGGAAGGAAGGTCATTGATGAAGCAGCTGAAGATGGTTGGGCCTAGGACACTACCCTGAGGAGCTCCTGCAGTGATGTCCTGGAGCTGAGATGACTGACCTCCAACAACCACAACCATCTTCCTTTGTGCTCGGTATGACTCCAACCAGCGGAGAGTTTTCCCCCTGATTCCCATTGACTCCAGTTTTGCTAGGGCTCCCTTACACTACTTTTATACCCAACATATCTCCGTCCATTCCATCTCGACTGTCCACCATCTACAAGGCACAAGTAAGGAGTGTGATGGAATACTCCCCACTTGCCTGGATGAGTGCAGCTCCCACAACACTCAAGAAGCTCAACACCATCCAGGACAAAGCAGCTCAATTGATTGGCTCCACAACTTTAGCGTTCAGACTTTCAGCATATCCTTCTGTTCCCTTTTCTCTTAGGTACTCTAAAGACTTCTATCAGATCTCCATTTGAACTCTTCTCTTTTATCTAAATCTCCAATCTCTTCAATCTTCGTCAGTGACAATAATCGCTCAGGTTTACCTCCTTGTGAATCTTTTGCACTTTCTCATTATTTCCATGCTGTTTATGTAGTGTATGGAGACCAGGAGTGTGCACAGTATCTAACCATCCTGACCAGACTCCTGTCCAAGGTGAACATAACTCACAACCCCAAAATAAACCCTGCTGCTTTGTTTGAGTTTTGAATTGCTTTCTTGGCCTTAAGGATCTGTTCATCTTTATCCCTTCGGTCTGATTCATGAGTAAATCATTAGGTGCTCCTCTAACTTGACTTGTCAAGATGTTTTCTCATGGTGTCAAAGTTTAAAATAACTCGAGGCTCCTCCATTCACACACACACATGCCAGCATCCCCAATGTGGGGAGTCACTTTGAATTTGCAGTTTGTGATGAGTGGCGAGAAGGTGTAGAAACGGTATGGCTGGATGAAATCTTCGGAGGTGGGGGGTGGGGGGTGGTCAGTGAGTTCACAGCTCTGCAGCTGCCTCCCAAACCCAGGTTTCGACATGGCAAACAGTTCCATCGTGGAGCCTCGGCTGCTGAAAGAGGCAGAGATAAGAAGTGAACTTGAGCAGGTCAGTGACATTTAATCTGTTGGGAATCACTGGGCTTTACCACAAACTGTTCCCATCCCAGTCACCCTCCTACATAGCGGCTGGATACTGCGGTCTCAGCTGAAATGCCCAAGGCTGAGATTGGTGGATTTTTGTTGCTTGAGGTTGAAGGGAGTTAATCATCAACCATAGTTCGATTGAATGGTGGAGCAGACTTGATGGGTTGAATGGCCTCTTTCTTTTTTATTCATTTATAGGACATGTGCATCACTGGCTAGGTCAGAATTTATTGCTGATTCCTTAATTGCCCTTGTTCAGAGGGCATTTAAGAGTCAACCACATTGCTGTGGGTCTGGAGCCACATGTAGGGCCAGACCAGGTAAGGACAGCAGATTTCCTTTCCTAAAGGGCATTAGTGACCCAGATGGGTTTTTACAACAATTGACAATGGTTTCATGGTCACCGTTAGACTTTTAATTCCAGATTTTTATTGAATTTAAAATCCACCATCTGCTCTGGCGGGATTTGAACCCTGGTCCCCAGAGCGTTACCCTGGGGGGGTCTCTGGCTTACTAGTTCAGCAACAATACCATCACCTCCCCCATGGTCCTATGTTACTGGCTGATACTGGAACTGATCCTGGAGAGGTTGTAACTATCAGGAAGAATGAACAGACTGGGGCTCTGTTCTCTCGAAAACAGAAGGCTGAGGTCTTTAAGATTATGAAAGCATTTGATAGGGTTGGTGTAGAGATACTTCCAACTGAGGAGAGACCAGAACCAGAGGGCTGTATGTAAATAGTCACTAATGAATCTAGTCAGGAATTCAGGAGAAACTTCTTTACCCAGAAAGCAGTACCTCATGACGCCTGGTTCACTCTAACAAGGGGCCAGCATGTCACTGGCATCAGCGTATACACTCCTACACTCAAGGCAACAAGGAGGGATTCTACACTGACCTTGAGGAATCCCTAACCCCAGTCCCAGCAGCTGGCAAACTGATCCTCCTCAGAGATTTCAATGTCAGAGTCAGGAAGGATGTGAATCCCTGGAAGGGTTTGATTGGTGAGGAAGGAGGAGGGAAAGCAAACTCCAACAGAGTCCCCCTCCTGAAGAAACATCGAGAAGGTGCCCATGTCCTAAACAGCACCTCAAACCACCCATGGGACAAGCACAAGAGCTCATGGCAACACCCACGGTCCAAACATGTGATGGAATACTCCCTACTTGCCTGGAAGAGTGCAGCTCCCAAAATACTCAAGAAGCTTGACACCTTGACCTGATGCCATGAGGCTTCATGGGGTCTGGAGTCAATGTTGAGGACTCCCAGGGTAAATCCCTGCCGACTGTATACCACTGTGCCGTCACCTCTGCTGGATCTGTCCTGACCGTGGGACAGGTGGAGTCTGGTGGAGACTGGGATGATGGTGGAGTCTGGGACATTATCTGTAAGGTATGATTCTGTGAGGATGACTATGTCAGGCTAGCCAATTTTGGCACAGGCCCCCAGATGTTAGTGAGGATGACTTTGTAGGGTCGACAGGGCTGAGTTTGCCGTTGGCGTTTCCGGTGCCTAGGCCGATGCTGGGAGGTCCGTCCAGTTTCACTCCTTTTAGACTTCGCAGTGGTTTGATACAACTGAATGACTTGCTAGGCCATTTCAGCAAACGTTTAAGAATCAGCCACAATTGCTGTGGGTCTGGGGTCATACAGGGGCCAGACCAGGTAAGGTCAACACGGCTTCTAACTGCTGAAGGAATTGAATCTTTAAATTATTTCAAAAGAATGACTTCTCTCAGAGCTGCAAATGTTGTCCCTACCTTTAACGCCCGTATCCACTGGTCAAAATTACTTTGTTTTACTCTCTTAAACCCAGTACAAGTCTGACCAGGATGTTTCCTTACATTCTGAAATTTCTGCCTGTATGCCTCAATACTCATTCTGACAGTCATGCATATACCTCATGAGCTCTTCCTATCAACCCAGACTGTAACAGCAATGTCCAGTTTTCTTGTGGCCATTTCATTTGCTTAGCTACCTTCTCAAAGGCAATAAAAAATGCCTCTACATCACTTTCCTCAAACTTTGGAGGAGCCTGCACAAATTTAAACCTCTCCCCACGCGGTTTTGGGTTGAAAGTGATCACTTTGCAATCAGAACCTTCCTCAGCATCTGGTGGGGGGGGGTCTCCTTTTAAAGGTCCAGCTTTTTAAGCTGATCTTCTCTTTCCTCCATTGCTAACTTCTCAATTTCCAATTCCCTTTCCTGTTTTCCTTCCCTCTCCTGCCTTTCTGCTCGCTCCCTTTCCTTTTCCTCTAATTCAAGAGTTTCCATCTCCATTGCTTGTCCTATTCAAGCTTCTTCATTTGTAACTGAAGTCTCAGCTGGGGCTCACTACTCCAGGTATCCCTTCCAATTTCAAAAGCTGCTATTCCTTCAGTTATGCCGGCTTTCCTGGTCCCTGCGGTTAATCCCAATTGTAACTCATCCACCAATTCTTTTAACTGAGCCTTGGTTACTTTTTGTAAACAAACCAGGGTTACATCTTCCGCTTCCACGAAAGTCTTAGGCCAGGATTTTCCCATCGGTGATTTGGGGGCGGGGCCCCCTCGCCAAGGGGAATATGACACAGGATGATGTCGGGAGGAACCCCCGATGTCATCCCGGTCCCTTTAAATATTCAGGAAGGCGGGTGGACAGAGAAATCAGCTGTGGACCCGCCGACCTGTCAATGGCCAATTGAGGCCATTGACAGGATCATTAACCCAATTAAAGGCCCTGCTCGTCCAGCCTTAAGGTTGGTGGGTCGGCCAGGAGCCCCAGTGGGAATTAGAGCAAACATGAAACCTCATCCAGCGGCGGGACGAGGATTCGTGTCCATTTTAAATATCTTTAATAAACTTTATGTGATATTTGTTAACATGTCCCATCTCGTGTGACATTGTCACATGAGGGGGACATGTTAATAGTTTTTTCATTTTCCTATTTTTGAAGTTTTTAAAACTGTCACCAATCCCCCGAGACAGCCCTTAGCCTCAGGGAGCAGTGAGCTCTATTACGCGCCTGTGTGAAAGAGCGCACTTTGACAGATAGGCAATCCCTCCCTCCTTTCACAGGAGGCGCATAGTGCTTCCCGTCAGGCAGCCCGCTGGGTGGTCCTTAATTGGCCCGCCCACTCAAAATGGCGGCAGGGCCCGTTTCGGTGGTGGAGTTCAGCTGCCCGCCTGCCACTGAGCTGTTGGCACCCGCCCGCCCATTGAGGGCTAAATTCTGCCCTTAACAATTGTTAACCCAATTTTCTCAGTCTAACCACTTTAAGATCCCTCGACACCAACTCCCGAGTTCAATATTCTTCTCGCACTCATAGCCCTGAGATTCACCAGCTCCAAGCTAATCAAGAAATTTAAAATATCCTGCAAAGAGCCCCCAGGTTTGTTAGGATACAGCAGGCGATATTTACCAGGCTGACCAAATCCCAAAGGGAAACCCAGCCAAGCTGTCACAATGAGTTTGCAATTTGTATTGATTATGAGAGGGTTTGTACACTGAAGTCAGAAGTAAAGAGTCCACTATCACCTTTGGAGATTTTAAAGATTAAATTAAAACATTTATTAACAAAAGAAAAGAACAACTTAAACACACAAGATTACAGTTATACAGTTAAACTTAGTCATATAACAGTTCCCAAAAGGATTCTCCTTAACTAGACTCCCAAATATATACCCCTTTCAGGCAACAGTCCAAATAGATTCTAAATCTATAAAACATCCAGAAATATTACCACAAGCACCCACTGTTGCTATGAGGGAGGTGTTTCACAGCTTTTCTCTCCCTCTCACTCAACAATAGAATTCTATGTCTTTTAGCGAAACCTTCCTCTCTGGAACAAGCAAGCACTTCTCTGCAGTGGCTAGAGGTGGTTTTCTCACAGGGCCTGGTTCACACAGCTCACCTTTCAATATCTCACATGGCCACTCACATACAGCTTTCCATCCTTCATTAAATATAGTTTCTCTCGTTTGATCTGTAAATCCCATTGTTTCACCCTTGCTTAGGAAGTTACTTTTCCCAGAATATAAAAATCTTTTGTGTTGTCCTTATGGCCAGCACTCCCGGGAAAAATATACTTAATAACTTTGCGTTATTTATCTTGCCAGTTGTAAACATTTTACCAAGTACCTTTGAAAATCAAACAGCCTCTCAACTTATCTACAAATACAAAGGTTAGCTCAAACCTACTCACTTGTCTTAGTTTGTCCATTTTCATTTCAAAATGCCTGCTTTTATACTTAACCCCTTTGATGATTCAAACCTTGCAGCCTGACTGTCTCTATTTAATTAAACTAGCCTCAGCCACACACACAAACATACACACACAGCCCCCATAAGCCAGCTTCAGTATCCCACAGTAATATCAAGAAAAAAACATATTTCCTTTACACCTGCTCCAGCCTCTGCACATGAGTAGACCTTCCCTTACATATAAAGTCTTTTAAATGTTTCTATAACTTGCCCTCCACAACTCCTTTGGGTAAGTTGTGAACACATTCCCACTTCTTTAGCTCCCACTGATTCTTCCTGTTCCACCTGTACACAAACTACTGGCTTTACCTGTCTCTGGATCTCACAGCCCACAGGACTCTTATTTCCAGAACTTTTCTCAGTTCCTAGTCCTACAATAGGAGGACTCATAGACTCATAAGCACCTACAGTACAGAAGGAGGCCATTCAGCCCACCATGCCCATACTGGTCAACAAAGATCTGACTACACGAATCCCATTTCCCAGCTCTTGGCCCATAGCCCTGGAGGCTATGGCAACACAAGTGAATATCTAAATACTTCTTAAATGTGACGAGAGTTTCTGACTCAACCACCCTTTCAGGCAGTGAGTTCCAGACTCCCACCACCCTCTGGGTGAAAATAATTCTCCTCCACTCTACTCTTAGCCTTCTACCTCTTATCTTAAATCTATGCCCCTGGCTATTGATCCCTTTACTAATGGAAAAAATGTCTTCCTATCCACCCTACCTATGCCCCTTATAATCTTATATACCTTTATCAAAAGCCTTGCTGAGTCCATGTAGACCACATCAAATACATTATCCTCATCAACACTCCTGGTTACCTCCTCAAAAAATTTGATCAGGTTTGTCAAACACGACCTCCCCTTAACAAATCCATGCCGACTATCCCTGATTAATCCGTGTCTCTCCAAGTGCAGATATACATCTGTCCCTCAGAATTCTTTCTAGTAACTTACCCACCACCGAGGTTAGACTGACTGGCCTGTAATTTCCTGGTCTATCCTTTCTTCCCTTTTTTAATGATGGGACACCGTTAGCAGTGCTCCAGTCCTCTGGCACCTCATTTGTGGCCAGACAGGATTTGAAACTTACTGCCAGGGCCCCTGATATCTCTTCCCTTACCTCCCTCAACAACCTGGGATACATCTCAACTGGGCCTGTGGATTTATCCACTTTTAAGGCCGCTAAATCCACTAGTACCTCCTCTCTCTATGTTAATTTCCTGTAATATTTCACAGTCCTCCACCCTGATGTCTATACCTGTGTTGTCCTTTTCCATTGTGAAGACCGACACAAAGTATTCATTGAGGACTGTACCCACGTCTTCTGGGTTCACACACAGATTACCTCTATGGTCCCTAATTGGCCCTATTCTTTCCCTAGTTATTTTCATGCTCTTTATACATTAAAAAACCCTTTTATTCTACTCACCAATGCTTTCTCATGCAGTCTCTTAGCTTTCCTAATTCCTTTTTCACATTCCCCTCTGCACTTTTTATACTCCTCTATGGATTCTGCCATACTGCCCTTGGTATCTGCTAGAAGCTTCTCTTTTTTTTCTTCATCCTACCCTTTATCTGCCTTGGCATCCGGTGTTCTCCGGACTTGGTTTCCCCCCTCTTTGTCTTTACGGGTATATACTTGCCCTGTAGTCTCACTATTTCCTCCTTGAATGCCTCCCACTGCTCTGACACAGTTTTATCTGCAAGTAGCTGCTCTCGGTCCAATTATCAAAATGAGTCTTTCCCCAGTTTAGAACCGTTATTCCCAGTCCAACCTTATCCTTTTCCATAACTATCCTAAATCTAACTGAGTTATGGTCACTATCTCCAAAATGCTCCCCTACTAATACACCTTCCACCTGCCCGGGTTCATTTCCGAATATTAGATCCAGAACTGCCCCCTCCCTTGTTGGGTTTTCTATGTACTGGTTTAAAAAGTTCTCCTGGATGCAACTTAAGAATTTTGCTCCCTCCCTACCTCGCACACTAACCTATCCCAGTTAATATTTGGGTAGTTAAAATCCCCTATTACTGCCCTATTATTCTTACACTTCTCTGAAATTTGATTATATATTTGACCCTCTATCGCTCCCTGACTGTTTGGGGGCCTATAGTACACACCCAACAGCGTGTTTAACCCTTTTGTATTTTTTACTTCTACCCATATGGCTTCATTTGATGATCCCTCCAAGATATCATCCCTCCTCAGTGCTATAATTGATTCCTTGATCAAAATTGTGACCCCCCCCAACCCCCCACCCCCCTCTTCTATCCCCCTCTTGATCTTGTCTGAATACCCTATAACCAGGAGTGTTGAGCTGCCAATCCTGCCCCTCTTTTAGCCAAGTCTCGGTAATCGTTATGATATCATACTCCCATGTGCCTATCTGTGCCCTCAGCTCGTCTGTCTTATTCCTCAGGTTCCTTGCATTAAAATATATCCCATTTAGCCTTGCTAAACTCACTTCTTTATTATCTAGCCTATGTTTCCTCTGCCTTCCAGACTCAGTTACTAGTGTTTTAACTTCTAATTCCATCTCAGCTTCTCTCCCCTCTGAACTACTTTTCAGGATCCCATCCCCCTGTCAATTTAGTTTAAATCCACCCCAGCAGCGTTAGCAAACCTCCCCGCGAGGATGTTGGTCCCGTTCCTGTTCAGGTGTAACCCCTCCAACAGGTCCCACCTTCCCCAGAAACAGTCCCAATGCCCCAGGAATCTAAAGCCCTCCCTCCTGCACCATCTCTCCAGACACACATTCATTTACTCTATCCTTCTGTTCCTATACTCACTGCTGTGTGGAACCGGGAGTAATCCGGAAATTACTACCTTTGAAGTCCTGCTTTTCAATTTCCTACCTAACTCCCTAAAGTCTGCTTGCAGGACCTCATTTCTCTTTCTTCCTGTGTCATTGGTCCCAACATGGACCACGGCCTCTGGCTGTTCACCCTCCCCCTTCAGAATGCTCTGCAGCCATTCCCTGCCATCCTTAACCCTGATACCCCGGAGGCAAAATACCATCCTGGAGTCACGTCTATGGCTGCAGAAACACCTGTCTACTCCCCTCACTAACGAATCCCCTACCATTATTGCCCTTTCACATTTCTTCCCCCTCTGAGCAGCTGGACCACCCACAGTGCCGTGACCTTGGGTCTGATTGGCCTCCACAGAGGAACCGTCACTCTCACCGTTTTCCAAGACTGAAAAATGGTTTGCGAATGAGATGCACTTGGGGGATTCCCTCACTCCCTCCCTGGTCCCCCTCTTCTGTCTGGCCATCGCCCATTCCCTCTCTGCTTGCACTTCTTTAAGCTGCGGGGTGACCATGTCCTGAAACGTGCTGTCAATGACCCCCTCAGCCTCGTGAATGCACCGTAATGCCCCCAGCTGCTGCTCAATCTCCAAAACCTGGAGCTCAAGTTGCTTCAGTCGGAAGCACCTCCTGCAAACATGGCCATCCAGATCACCAGGAGCGTCTAGGATTTCCCACATAGTGCAGGATGTGCACATCACGGAACTGAGCTCCTCTGACATATCTTAACCAAATAGGATATGCACCTTTATTTTACCCTTACTCTTACATGAGTATAGACTAGATACTAAATCCTCCAGATAGACCAGATCCTCTTGGTGCTGCTGACCGCCTTTCCCAGAGTCCTCCTCTCGCTCTCCCCTCTCTTACAGGTATTCCCTGTAGCCTCCAACACATTGGCTTTATGTGCCCAACCTTATTACAATGGAAACATTTAAGCCCTCGAGAGTCACTTTTACCCCAAGCACCAACTCCTGAGTTCAGTGTTCTTCTCGCAATCATAGCCTTCAGATTCACCAATTCCAAGCCAATCAAGGAATTCTAAAAATCCCACAAAGACCCCCCTTATTTATATGTCAGATGGTATTTCAATTGCTGACCAAATGCCAAAGGGAAACCTGGTCAGGCCAGCACAACGATTGTGCAATTAGTATTTATTATGAGAAGGTTTGTGCACTGAAGTCAGGAGTAAAGATTCCACTACCACTTTTGGACATTTTGAATATTTAATTAAAACATTAATTAACAAAAGAAAAGAAAAGTTAAACAGGCAATATTACAGCTGCAGTTAAATTTAGGGCAAAATTCTCTCTCCATCGGTGGGGGGGGGGAGCACAAGAACGGGTGTGGGCTGGTGGCCCTCTGATCGGCGCCCCCTATTGGGGGCACGCTGCTATTTATCATGGGTGGGTAAATTAAGGCCCGCCCAGCGTGACGTCCGCATGGAAAGTGCTGAGCGCTCAATGTGCTGGTGGGTGGGGTGGGGTTGGCCATTGACAGGTCGGCGGGCACACAGCTAACCCCCAAATTCTTGCCTTAGTCTTATAACATTTCCCAAATGATTTCTTTTTAGCTCGACTCACAATTAAACACCCTTCCCCAGGCAAGTCCCTATAGATTCTTAATCTGTAAAACATCCAGTAATATTCCCACAAGGCACCCACTGTTGCTATAAGGGAGGTATTTCACAAGCTTCTCTCTCCCTCTCACTTGAGAATGGAAATCCAAGGCTTGTAACAAAACCTTGCTTACTGGAACAACTAGACACTTCTCTGGGGTGGCTCACACTGCACACTCTTCAAGATCACATGACCACACACCCCATACAGCTCTCAATCTTTCCTTAAATATGTTTTTCATCTTTCATCTTTAAAACCTATTGTTCTTAGCTTTCTTTTGAAAGTTACCTTTCCCAGAATCTAAAAATCTTTCATGTTGTCTTTATGGCCACCACTTTCTGGAAAAATATACTTAATAACTTTGCTTTATTTACTTATGATCTTTGCCAGTTGTAAAACTTCCTTTTTCTCTCTTTGAAATTCAAAAGCTAAAAATTCAACTCCTTATTTATCTCCTAATGCAAATTCCAATTCATGTTGCACCTGCTGGTATCCCATCATAGCTCGTTCATCTCCACTTCAAAATGCCTGCTTTACACCTAACCCTTTGATGATTTGAACCTTGCAGTCTGACTGTCTTCAGTCTAATTAAATTAGTCGCACACACACACACACACACACACACACACACACACACACACACACAAAGCCCCCACAAACCTGCTTCACAGTTTCCCACAGTAACATTAGAAAAAATGATATTTTCTTTACACTCAGAAGGAGGAGAAAGAGAATGTGGAACTCACTAGCACAGGTAGCACTTGAGGCAAATAGTATAGATACATTTAACAATTATTTACATTTATATAGTGCCTTTAATGTAATAAAACCTTCCAAAGCACTTCACAGGAGTATTATAAAGCAATATACGACACCAAGCCACATGTATCAGTCAGATGACCAAAAGCTTGGTCAAATAGTGTGGTCCTTTTAAACAGTGTCTCAGGGTGGAATTTTACAGCCCCTCCCACCGGTGGGATTTTCCAGTGGCACCAAAGTCAATGAACGGTTTGCTGCAATTTCCAGCTTTGCCCCTGCCGTGACAGGGCTGTAAAATTCCGCCCTTAGAGGCGGAAAGCGAGGTGGAGATGTGGAGAGGTTTAGGGAAGGAATTCCAGAGGTGGGGCCCAGGCTGTCAGAGGCTGCCAATGGTGGAGCGACTAAAATTAGGGATGCTCAAGAGGCCGGAATCAGAGGGAACGCTGAGATCTGGGAGGTTTGTGGGGTGGGAGCAGAGTGCAGATTTGGGAGGGGTTTGGAAGCATGGGTGAGAATTTTAAAATCAAGGTGTCACTTGACCGGGAGCCCAATGTAGGGCAGTGAGCACAAGAGGGGGTGGGTGGGGTGGGGGGGGGGTGTGGTTGGGGGGGTGCAGGGGGAATGGGACAGGGCGTGAGTTAAGACACGGGCAGCAGAGATTTGGATGACCTCAACTTTACGGAGCGTAGAATGTAGGAGAGCAGCCGGGAGAGAGTTGGAATAGTCGAGTCTTGCGGTAACAAAAGCATGGATGAGGGCAAGCTGAATAAACACTTGATTGAGAAAGGGAGAGGTTACTGGTGAGATGAAAAGGGGGTGGGCGGGGATTCATGCAGTGCATAAATACCAGCACAGACCTGATGGGCTGAATGGCTTGTTTCAGGGCTATAAATATTGTGTAATTCTGTTGTGAGGGTTGTATTGGCCCCTTTAACATTGATCATGTACCTCTGACAGCAGAGAAACTGATTCTATCAAAGGGCCAGGACAGACACAATGGGCCAGATGGTCTCCTGTGCTGCATCACTGTATGATTCTATGTGGGGAATCTCTACCAATCCATGTCTCCACATAGCTCTCTGTTCTTTCCCCGTTCTTTCCTGCTAAAGTTTCAACGTGTTCATTTCTCATGATCAGGGTGTGAAGAAACCATTCTCGGAGGTTGTTGTTCACTGGGGAGATGTTCAGACCATTGGACAGAAACCAGTCACCTTCTTACAACAGGTAAAAGTGGGCATGAATTATCACCAGTGTAACTGGGCTAATAATCCAGAGTTCAAGAGTTTCAGTAGACAGCAGACTTAAGCACAAATGCTGGAGGCTTCACCATGGCTAAGTCACACACTCCTATTAGGTCTAACATGGCCTTCTGATACATAATCTTTTATTCTCATTTATATATGTTTCCCTCTTCTTAATATGTAAATTCTATTGTTTCATATGTCTTTGTATCTTCTTCGCAATATAAAAACTTTCACATTGCTATTATTTATTGTTAGTAACCAATGGGTAAAAGAAACACGTTCCTTAGCCTTGCTTATCTAGCTAATTGTAAACAGACTCAAATCCCTTTGAAACCCAAATCTCCCTTCATTTATCTAAAAATGCTAATTCCCTTCACACCTTACATGCTAAGCTAGCATCCATGTTTACTCACTAGTATGTCCAGCACCTAGCTTCTTTTGATGATTTAAGCTTGCAGTTTACTTGACTCTAAATGTAATTAAATCACACACAGACAGACCCAACTATACTTACCCCCATAAACCTACTTCACATAAACCAGAAAAATATTATGAAAATGATTATGCCCTCATTATACCCTTTTGAATATCTCGATTGACTCTGGCTCCACCACACTCTAAGGCAGTGCGTTCCCAATCTTCACTTGCTGTGTGAAAATGTTCTTCCTCAGGTTACCTTTGGCTCCACTGAGGGTTCTCAATCCTTCCATCAATGGGGACAGTTTCTCTCTATCTACTCTGTCCAGACCCCTCATGATTTTGAACACCTCTATCAAATCTCCTCTCAATCTCCTCTCAATCTTCTCTTCTCCAAGGACAACAGCCCCAACTTCTCAAATCTACCTTCATAACTGAAATTCCTTATCCCAGGGACCATTCTCATGATTTTTTTCTGCTCTCTCTCTCTTAAACCTTCCTAAAGTGTGGAGCCCAGAACTGGACACAATACTCCACTTCAGGCTGAACTAGTGTTTTATACACATTTAACATAACCTCCTTGCTTTTATACTCTATGCCCCTATTAATAAAGCCCAGGATCCCGGATGCTTTATTAACTGCTCGCTCAACCTGTCCTGCCACCTTCAATAACTTATGTACATATACGCCCTGGTCCTCTTGTACCCCAGTTAGAGTTGCACCTTTAATTTCATTTTGCCTCTCTACGAATGAGATAAAATCTGAAGGGACCCAATTGTGTCATCAGGGCCCAGCAATCACTTACAAATTATGCTGGGGTAGGAGGGGTGTTTGGCAGTTCCCCTTCTCCTGGAGCGTAGTGAGTTGTGAAATAGACTCATCTGCTGAATGCTGAGTAACGATGAACCCTTGAAAAGAGAGCTGCTCCAGTCTCTGATGGGAGAAGATCCACTCTTCCAGACATTGCTGCTGAGACAGGGACAATGCTGTGACTTGGACTGGGTCTGGGTGCGATAAAGGAGAGAAGAGGGATTTTCCAATAAAATCATGGCTGATCTGACTGTGGTCTCTACTCCACTTTCCTGTCGCCCCCACCAGCCCCCCCCCCACCCCCCGCCAAAACCCTTGTCTATCAAAAAGGTCGAATTCAGCCTTGGATATATTCAATGACTAAATCTTTCTCTGGGTTTTTAATTCATTCACGGAATGTGGGTGTCACTGGCTGGGCCAGCATTTATTACCCATCCCTAATTGCCCTTGAGAAGGTGGTGGTGAGCTGCCTTCTTGAACCGCTGCAGTCCATGTGGTGTATGTACACCCACAGCGCTGTTAGCAAGGGAGTTCAAGGTGAGGGGCAGGAGGTTTAGGGGGGATGTGAGGGAAAACTTTTTTACCCAGAGGTTGGTGACGGTCTGGAATGCGCTGCCTGGGAGGGTGGTGGAGGCGGGTTGCCTCACATCCTTTAAAAAGTACCTGGATCAGCACTTGGCACATCATAACATTCAAGGCTATGGGCCAAGTGTTGGTAAATGGGATTAGGTAGGTAGGTCAGGTGTTTCTCACGTGTCGGTGCAGACTCGATGGGCCAAAGGGCCTTTTTTGCACTGTGAGATTCTGTGATTCTGTGAATCTGTGAGTTCCATGATTTTGACCCAGCGACAATGAAGGAACGATGATTTATTTCCAAGTCAGGATGGTGAGTGACTTGGAGGGGAACTTCCAGGTGGTGGTGTTCCCATCGATCTGCTGCCCTTGTCCTTCTAGATGGTAATGGTTGTGGGTTTGGAAGGTGCTGTCTAAGGAGCCTTGGTGAGTTCCTGCAGTGCATCTTGTAGATGGTACACACACTGCTGCTACTGTGTGTCGGTGGTGGAGGGAGTGAATGTTTGTGGATGTGGTGCCAATCAAGCGGGGCTGCTTTGTCCTGGATGTTGTCAAGCTTCTTGAGTGTTGTGGGAGCTGCACTCATCCAGGCAAGTGGGGAGTATTCCATCACACTCCTGACTTGTGCCTTGTAGATGGTGGACAGGCTTTGGGGAGTCAGGAGGTGAGTTACTCATTGCAGAATTCCCAGCCTCTGACCTGCTCTTGTAGCCACAGTATTTATATGGCTGGTCCAGTTCAGTTTCTGGTCAATGGTAACCCCCAGGATGTTGATAGTGTTGCAGTTCACTCAGGGAGTCTGGGTTCCTGTGGCAACTTCCAGATGCACATCGTAGCCTGGACAGTGATGGTGGAGGCTCCATTCCCTTCCAACACATGGCTGATCAGAAATTTCTCCCCCTCTTGCCCTGCCATTGGCCTGTGTTGGTAGGAGTTACAGTAGCAATGGGCAACCTGGGCTGGTGAGTGGGTCGCAGGATTGGAATCGGGCACGTGCACTAACCAGGACCCCTTGAATAAGATAAAATACGTTTATTACATGTCGAATATTTCATAACGAGTTATAGAAAATGGTTAGTCACTCATGTATGAATAGGGCTGTCATCAACTTCAAATGATAAAAACAAAATAAATATTTCCATTTCCCTCCCATCGTACTCAGTGGGTTTTCTGCTTGGGCCTGTCCTCTGTGAGCTGCCTTAGACCAGGACTCAGGGAGGTGCCGGTGCTTCCTAATTCAGCCTTGAACCTTCCATCCGTTAACCCGAGCAGCTCCTTGATCTCCCATTAGCAGGAAAAGCCTGCTCGTGTGTAGCGTTTTGAAAGGGTCCAGAGGGAGTGCACGGCTCTCACTGTCAATGTTGAGTGCCATCAGCACACACCTCACTTCTCGTCCCCTTGCTCTCCAATAGTAGCTTCAGTAATAGCATTGGGGAAAACAGACTACACAGATGGAAAGTGACATCCCTGTGTGTGGACACCAGTCAACAGAACGTCTCGTGGGCCGCACTCAGAACCCTGACAGACTGCAGGCTGCCCACCAACACAGGATAAACAATGGGACAAAACCAGAGATAAATGAATAAAAATAACATTAAAAATAAGTAGATTAAAAAATAAAAATGTATGTAGAAAAAGGAGATTTAAAAAAAGGGGGATGGGGATGGAGGAGAGAGTTCATGGCCTGAAGTTGTTGAGCTCAATATTCAGTTTGGAAGGCTGTAAAGTTCCCATTCGGAAGATGAGGTGTTGTTCCTCCAGTTTGTGTTGGGCTTCACTGGAACAATGCAGCAAGCCAAGGACAGACATGTGGGCAAGAGAGCAGGGTGGAGTGTTAAAATGGCAAGCGACAGGGAGGTCTGGGTCATGCTTGCAGACAGACCGAAGGTGTTCTGCAAAGCGGTCACCCAGTCTGCATTTGGTCTCTCCAATGTAGAGGAAACCGCATTGGGAGCAACGAATGCAGTAGACTAAGTTGAGGGAAGTGCAAGTGAAATGCTGCTTCCCTTGAAAGGAGTGTTTGGGTCCTTGGACCTCAAAGCCGCCCCCCCGCCCCCCAACCCCCTGTACCCCCACAGGGCCCTCTGTTACTTGTTCCATGTTGTTCTTTCACAGAGTGTTGACCCTTGTCCTTCTATTATCACACTCCTTATGCTGCTATCAGCACCTCCTTTAGCCCTTACCCACCATCATTAACACTCCCTTTATCCTGTGTCCATGACATCTTTGTCAATCTCTCTTTAGTCCCCGTTTATCCCTGAACCTCCATCCAGCTCCACCTGCTCCATCCCCTCTTGAACAGTATAAAATCCATCCCATTTCCAATTCTCCTTAGCTCTGAAGAAGAGTCATACGGACTCGAAACGTTAACTCTGTTTCCCTGACCGCAGAGGCTGCCAGACCTGCTGAGTTTCCTGTTTTATTTCAGATTTCCAGCATCCGCAGTATTTTGCTTTTATCTTAATGTTAAACTCTCTGAATGTGTCAGGATAATTGATAAGGAGGCGAATGAGAATGAAAGACATGTACTTGGCTGGATAATCAGAGGGCAGTGAATATTAAAGCGTTAAACATTTATAAAATACTGGTTCAGCCTCAGCTGGGGGAATGTGTCCAATCCTGAGCTCCACACTTTAGGGAGAATTTGACAGATTTGGAGAGGTTGCAGAGGAGATTGACCTGGATACTTCCAGAAATGAGGGAGTTCAGTTAATCTGGAGAGACTGGAGAAGCTGGGATTGTTCTCTTCAGAGCAGAGAAGGTTCAAGGGAAATATAATCGAGGTATTCAAAATCATGAGGGAGTGCTGCACTGTCAGAGTGTCAGTACCGAGGGAGTACTGCACTGTCAGAGGGCCAGTACTGAGGGAGTGCTGCATTGTCAGAGGGTCACTACTGAGGGAGTACCGCACTGTCAGAGGGTCAGTACTGAGGGAGTGCTGCACTGTCAGAGGGTCAGTACTGAGGGAGTGCTGCACTGTCAGAGGGTCAGTACTGAGGGAGTGCTGCACTGTCAGAGGGTCAGTACTGAGGGAGTGCTGCACTGTCAGAGTGTCAGTACCGAGGGAGTACTGCACTGTCAGAGGGTCAGTACTGAGGAAGAGCTGCACTGTCAGAGGGTCAGTACTGAGGGAGCGCTGCACTGTCAGAGGGTCAGTACTGAGGGAGTGCTGCACTGTCAGAGTGTCAGTACTGAGGGAGTGCTGCACTGTCAGAGGGTCAGTACTGAGGGGGTGCTGCACTGTCAGAGGGTCACCACTGAGGGAGTGCAGCACTGTCAGAGGGTCAGTACTGAGGGAGTGCAGCACTGTCAGAGGGTCAGTACTGAGGGAGTGCAGCACTATCAGAGTGTCAGTACTGAGGGAGTGCAGCACTGTCAGAGGGTCAGTACTGAGGGAGTGCAGCACTGTCAGAGGGTCACTACTGAGGGAGTGCTGCACTGTGAGAGGGTCAGTACTGAGGGAGTGCCGCACTGTCAGAGGGTCAGTACTGAGGGAGTGCTGCACTGTCAGAGGGTCAGAACTGAGGGAGTGCTGCACTGTCAGAGTGTCAGTACTGAGGGAGTGCTGCACTGTCAGAGGGTCAGTACTGAGGGAGTGCTGCACTGTCAAAGGGTCAGTACTGAGGGAGTGCTGCGCTGTTGGAGGGTCAGTACTGAGGGAGTGCTGCACTGTCAGAGTGTCACTACTGAGGGAGTGCAGCATTGTCAGAGATGCTGTCTTTTGGATAAGCTATTAAACTGAGGCCCTGCCTACCCTCTGAAATGGACATGAACCTTCCAATGGTAGCGGTTTGAAGAAGAGCGGAGGAGCTCTCTCTAGGAGTCCTGGCCAATAATTAATATTTGCAAACATCAGCGAAAACAGGTTACCTGCCCCGGTCAGTCTACAGCTTGGGGGAGTGCAGATGGGGGGTGCCAGTCTCACAGTGGGTATACCTACCATCATCTAAGCTGATTGGGATGGTATGAGCTGGTTTCATTGCAATACCAAGTGATACCTTTCCATCTCCCACAGTCCCTTTCCTCACTGTGTCCAGCCACTCCAGTTCTGGAGCTCCGGACGTGCAGCTTATGAACAGACAGGCAGAATTGGCACAGGGTGGACCGGATATCATTCAGATAATTGAGGCCTGTTGCTGTGGTGGTTCTCTCCGCGATGCTGATCTCAGCCGCAAGGAACTCTGACTAACTGACTATTTATAGCTTGTGATAGACACTGGCATCGCCACCAGGGCCTGGGGTAGCTGCAGATAATTCGGTCAGCGGGCACGGCTCATCGATGGCCGGGGGTGGGGGGGGACGGGATTGGTGGGGCCAAGAGGACTTTTGCCGCCTTCACTCAGACCCCCCAGATTTGAGGGTCTGGTTCCCAGCCCGATCGAGAAGGGGTAAGACACGTCCGGAGGCAACATTCCCAGTTGATGGTGGGTGGGGTGGGAGGTGATGGTGATTTATAATAGGATCTGCTCTTTACTCTTCACCCGGTGCTCTTGTTAGGAGAAGTCCACCGGGTTGATGAAGGAAAGCTCTCAGCAGTCGAGAGGGTCAGTACAGGCGGCTGTGTTCCCAGCCCAGTACTAGGCTTCGGGCACCATCTGCTCAGGGCTGGAGGGGAACTCGCATTGGGAGGGGGAGAATCCAGTGGTCGTGGGCCACATCGGTACCAAAAACATGGGCAAAGCCAGGGAAGAGGGTCTACTGAGGGAGCATGAGCAGCTCGGGGATAAATTATAAAGTAGAGCCTCAAAGGTAATAATCTCTGGATTACCGCCTAAACCAAGAGCAAATTGGCATCGGATCAGCCAGATTAGATGGTTAAATGCGTGGTTCGAGGATTGACATAGGAAGAAATGGGTTTAGATCCACGGGGCACTGGCATCAGCGCTGGGGGAGGTGGGGGCTGTACTGTTGGGACTGTTTTCACCGGAACTGTGCCGGGACCCCGAGTTCTGGTGGGGGGGGCAGGGGGGTTGTATATCTCGGGTTATAAACAAGGGAAGATATGGTAAATTAAAGAGATAGTCAAGCAGGAGAGCAAGGTCAAGAACAAGATAAGGGAAATGATAATCTGAGATTGGCAGAAAGGCACAGAGTGTAGAAATGTAAGAGTGCACCAGCTAGTAAGCTCAGATATTGCAAAAATAGTGAAAAGACAGAACTAAAGGCTCTGTATCCGAATGCATGGAGCATTTGCAACAAAATTGACAGTACAAATAGAAATAAATATATATGATCTCTTAACCACTACATGGGCTGCAGGATGACAAAGGGTGGGGTCTGAGTATTCAGGGGTTTTTTATTTCGCTCATGGGGTGTGGGGGTCACTGGCTAGACCAGCATTTATTGCCCATCCCTAATTCCCCTTCTTCAGAGGGCATTTAAGAGTCAACCACATTGCTGTGGGTCTGGAGTCACATGTAGGCTAGACCAGGTAAGGATGGTAGATTTCCTTCCCACACAACATTAGTGACCCAGATGGGTTTTTACGACAATCAGCAATGGTTTCATGGTCATCATTAGACTTTTAATCCCAGATTGTTTCATTGAATTCAAATTTCACCATCTGCCCTGGCAGGTTTTAAACCCAAGTCCCCGGAGCATTACCCTGGGTCTCTGGATTATTAGTCCAGTGAAAATATCACTATGTCATCGCCTCCCCGGGGTACATGACATTTAGGAAGAACGGGAATCCAGGAAAAGGTGGAGGGGTAGCTCTGTTAATTAAAGCCAACATTGGTACAATAGAGAGAGGTGACCTTAGTTCTGGAGATCAAGATATAGGATCAGTTTGGGTAGAGATGTGAAATAGCATAGATAAGAAGTCACTTATAGGAGTGGTTTACAGGCCCCCTAACAGTAACGTCACTATAAGACAGCGTACATACAGGAAGAAATAATAAGGACTTGTGAGAAAGGTACAGTGATAATCATGGGTGATTTTAATCTACCTATAGATTGGATAAATCAGATTGGGAAAGGTAGCCTGGATGATGAGTCCATAGATTGTTTCCGGGACAGTTTCTTAGAGCAGTACGTTTTAGCACCAACCAGAGAACAGGCCATACACAAGGTAGCAGTGATCATAATATGATGGAATTTAACATTCAGTTTGAGGGAGAGATGAGTGAATGTAAGACTAGTGTTTGAAACTTAAATAGGGCAATTATGAGGGAACGAAGACAGAGCTGGCTAAAGTGAACTGGGAAATTAGGTTGAGGGATAGGTAGTAGAGATGCAGTAGCAGATATTTAAGGAAATATTTCAGAATACTCAGAAAAGATACATTCCGGTGAGAAAGAAATACTCTAAGGGAAGGATGCACCATTTGTGGCTAACTAAAGAATTTAATGATAGTATCAAATTGAAGAAAAAGCATTTAATTCTACAAAGATGAGTGGCAGGTTAGAAGATTGGGCAGAATGTAAAGAACAGCAAAGAATGACTGAAAGATTAATAAGGAAGAAGAAATTAAGAGTAGGAAAGAAAACTAGCTAGAAATATAAAAACAAAGAGTAAGAGTTTCTACAGGTATTTAAAAAGGAAAAGAGTAAGAAAAGTGAGTGTTGGTCCCCGAGACAGTGAGAATGGGGAATTAATAATAGAAAATAAGGAAATGGCAGATGAATTGAACAGATATTTTGCGTTTGTCTTCACTGTAGACGATTCAAATAACATCCCAGAAATAACTGTGAAGCAGGAGGCAAAAGGGAGGGAGGAACTTGAAACAATTCCAGTCACCAGGGAAAGGGACTGAGAAAACTATTAGAACTAAAAACTGACAAGTCCCCAGGTCCTGGTAGACTTCATCCTAAGTTCTTAGGTCCTAACCTGCTGAGATAGTAGATGCATTGGTTTAATTTTCCAAAAATCCCTAGATTCTGGAAAGTTCCTGTCAGATTGGAAAATAGCGAATGTGACCCGTCTGTTAGTGAAAAGAAGGAGACAGAAAGCAAAAAACTACAGGCCAGTTAGCTTAACATCTGTCACAGGGAAATAGCTGGAATCTATTATTAAGGAGGTCATAGAGCAGCGCTTAGAAAATCCAAGGCAATCAGGCAGAGTCAACATGGTTTTGTGAAAGGGAAATCATGTTTGACTAATTTATTGGAACTCTTTGGGGAAGTAACAAGCAATAAAGGGGAACCTGTGGATGTGCTGTACTTAGATTTCCAGAAGGCATTTGAAAAGGTGCCTGCACAAAATAAGAGCACATGGTGTAGGGGGTATCATATTATCATGGATAGAAGTTTGGTTAGCTAACAGGAATCAGAGAATAGGCATAAATGGGTCATCTTTGGGTTGGCTGGTGTGATGAGTGGTGAGCCACAGGGATCAGTGCTGGGATCTCAACTGTTTACAATTTATACAAATGATTTGGATGAAGGGGTTGAAGGAATGGTGGCTAAATTTGATGACGACACAAAGATAGGTAGGAAAGTAAGTTGTGAAGAGGGTGTGAGGAGTCTGCAAAGGGATATAGCTAGGTTGGGTTGTGGTGTTGTGCAATTCTCACTCCATACCTGGAGCGATTGAGATTAATGTCCTTCAACTTGCGGCAGAGGGAGCGAGACTCAGGGACATGTAATTGGACCCACTGAATCCAACCTGCCCCCTCTCACCCCAAGGATGAAAACCAGGCAAGAGTTGTATCCTCTTCCCGGCAGTCTAACTTTCAATTATATTTTAGCTAAGATTGCAATTATCCTGGCTATTGTAAGGGTCCGGGTAAAACTACTCAGTAAATAATCCCCCCGCCAGCAAGGGTCTGGGGGTTCGGTGCACTGAGTGTTTGATACGGAAGGCTAGGTGAAATAATTTAAGTTTTAAAAATACGCACAAATTTATTATAGTAAGAATGCACGCAGTCAGGAGGTTACACAAAGAGGGAAGTCCCGCCTCTTGCAACTTCCTTGTTCACGAATTCGCTTTGCACTTTGTAGACAGCATTGCCCCATCAGGCGAGCAATGCTCACTTGGCCGCAGCTTCTCTCCTCTCTACCCCAGGGAGACGGCAGCCATGACAGAGCGGACACCGAGCTGGTTTCAGCCGCAGTGCAGCCCGAATGAAGATGACCAACCCCCAGAAATGCCCAAATCGCTGGCTCCAAAGCTGCGATAATGGCTCCATTCGATTTTCAATCTCCGCTGATGTACTGCTCAGAGTCTGTCCTATACGGGGACCGGACCAAATTTCTGCTGGAGACCCCGTGTGGCTCTCGCGTCGCCCTTCTAATCGAATCCCATTCCAAAACGTGCTCCCCCTTCCTGATTTCGCCGTTTGCGAGATATCAGGGGAACGTTACCTCCCCCCACCCCCTTGCGCAAACAATGGTGCTTTACTCACAAAGCTGAATAAATCCCAAAAGAAAAGATAGCCAGTTCTTATTTCTATAAGAGAATCCAAAATCCGTAACTTGTACTTGTTACAGATGTACAGATTTCTAAGGGAAGGTAAGACCATAAGACCATAAGACACAGGAGCAGAAATTAGGCCATTCGGCCCATTGAGTCTGCTTCGCCATTCAATCATGGCTGATAACTTTCTCAACCCCATTCTCCCACCTTCTCCCCGTAACCTTTGACCCCCTTACCAATCAAGAACCTATCTATCTCGCTCTTAAATACACTCAATGACCTGGCCTCCACTGCCTTCTGTGGCAATGAATTCCATAGATTCACCATTCTCTGGCTAAAGAAGTTTCTCCTCATCTCTGTTCTAAAAGGTCTTCCCTTTACTCTGAGGCTGTGCCCTCAGGTCCTAGTCTCTCCTACTAATGGAAACATCTTCCCCCACGTCCACTCTATCCAGGCCTTTCAGTATTCTGTAAGTTTCAATCCGATCCCCCCCCTCATCCTTCTAAACTCCATCGAGTATAGACCCAGAGTCCTCAAGCGTAAGGATGCCATCAAAGGTCAAAGTGCGATTACCTTAATCCCTGAGAATGTGAGATTCGCTGGATCCAGAAGAGCTGTGAAGTCAGCCTGCCAGAATCTTACGAATCTAAAGATTTGGTTTTGCGTTGAGGTATTTACAATGAATTTTGGGGTTATACAGTTAATGGTTACATGGAAGATGTTCATTTGATCAGTAATAGCCTGCCCCCTAATTAGTATGCTATATTTGGTGAACGGACCACCTATTGCAATGAGGTGCCCTTCCAGTTTCTAGGAAATGTTACTTTGGACCTATTCCTGAAAACTGGACTCCAGGCGACACCCATGTTGCTCGGTGTTGCTGAGTCTAAGTGTGCTGCCTTAAGGGAGATAATAAAACGTGGGGCCCCCAGAGGCTCATTTTTCTGTTTTGTGGTTTGACTTATCAGAGCTGGTATTGTGGCTTACCCGCCAGTGTCATATCAAGAATCCCCAAGACATTGTTTTATTAGCAGCTTCACACTGCTGTGGAGGGAGTTGGCCATACTGTGTTTGCAAGTGAACTTTTGACCTTTGGTTAAAAAAAAATTTTTAACCTAATATTCCCGTGTTGAACTCGTACACTTTGAACCTTGTTCCTTTGCAAAGTGAGCGGGCAAAACATTTGGCAGATAACTTGCCCACTCTATCAGGAAGAATAGAAAAGCAGTGTACTACTTAAATAGAGAGAGGTCGCAGAACTCGACGTTACCGAGGGATCTGGGCATCCTGGTACATAAATCACAAAAAGTTAGTCCGCGGGTGCAGCACGTGATTAGGAAGCTAAATGGGATGGTCTTGTTTGTTGTAAGGGGAAGTTTTACTGCAGCTGTACAGGGCCTTGGTGAGACCACATACATATGGGGATATGGGTTCAAATCCCATGAATGGTGTGTACAGTTTTGGTCTCCTTATTTAAGAAAGGATTTAATTACATTAGAAGCAGTTCAGAGAAGGTTCACTCCACTGGTTCCTGAGATGGGGGGATTATCCTAGGAGGAAAGGTTGGACAGGCCAGGTCTGTATCCACTGGAGTTTAGAAGAATGAGAGGTGATCTTATTAAAACATACAAGATCCTGAGGGGTCTTGACATGGAGTGGGGGCGGGGTTTATTAAAAGGATGTTTCCTCTTGTGGGAGAGACTAGAACCAGGGGACGCAGTTTAAAAATAAGGGGTCTACCATTTATGATGGGGATGAGGAGAAATTCTCTCAAAGGGTCATTAGTGTTTCCCTGAGAGAGGAGTGAGGCAGGGTCATTGAATATTTTTAAGACTGAGTTAGATAGATTCTTGATTGATAAGGGAGTCAAGAGTTATAGTGGCTAAGAAGGAAAGGGGGGTTGAGGTCACAGTCAGCTCGGCCACGATCTTATTGCAGGGGCTTGAGGGACTGAGTGGTCTATTCCTGCTCCTAATGTGTATGTTTGTATGTAGCTATCAGATGTCTCAAAGAGATCCCAGCTATTGGAGCATAGACCAGGTCAGAGTGAACTGGCAACATGGTTTATTCACCAAAGCAAGTTCCACAATGTTGCTCCTCCTCCAGTGTCGCTGGTCCTTTTACTAATATGGAGACTGGTTCTATTCACACTGTGGAGTTTCATGGTGTAAGAAGCAGGGGTCTGAAGATGAGTCATATTCAACTCTGAATGGTTAACTCTGTTTCTCTCTCTGCAGATATTGCTGGACCTGCTGAGTTTTTCCAGCATTTTCTGTTTTTAGTCTGAACTCCATATTCAACAGATTCACTGCTTTTGTTAATTTCAGGTCTGTACATACACCGAACTCTTCACTGATCAAACATTGGCTCAAGATGCCAAACAGAGAGCTAGAGAAATCCTGGACAACTCTGAAGGGAAAAGCATTGGTACGTGCCTGTAGAGGTAATATGGGATGGACCAGGGGAGGGAGTTACAGGACGGACTGTGACGGGAGGGGGGTGGGGGAGGTGAGTTATGGGATGGACCAGGGAAAGATGCAGGTGAATATTACCTGAGGTCTTCTCCAGCTGAATATCAAACACTAATGCAAGATGATCACATGGGCAAGATATCACAACTATTCTGACCATAAGGCCATACAAACATACAGAACAGGTAAGGTAGCATAGTAGTTATGTTATTGGACTAGTAATCCACGTAGGCCTAGGCTAATGCTCTGGGGATAGGGGTTCAAATCCCACCACGGCACCTAGTGGTATTTAAATTCAATGAATAAATCTGGAATATAAAGCTAACTCAGTAATGATGACCATGAGATCATTGTCGATTGTCGTAAAAACCCATCTGGTTCACTAATGTCCTTTAGGGAAGGAAATCTGCTGTCCGTACCTGGTCTGGCCCTACATGTGACTCCAGACCCACAACCTGCCCTCTGAAATGACTGAGTAAAACCCTCAGATGGACCTGTGAAAGTGACTCACCACCAGATTCTCCAGGCAATTAGCACCTGCATCCTGAGAATGATTCAAAGAAATTGAAAAGACGGGCTGGAGGTACAGAACGATCTAACTTCCTATACCCCATCAAAGTCAGGCTGACACAACTCAACCAGAGGGGGAAATCATCCGGAAAGTTCTGTTCCAATCTCCTCAGGCAATGAGCGCCAGTCCACATGAACGCATGGACCAGTGTTTAATACATATATATTTTTATTCATTCATGAGATGTGGGCATCGCTGGCTGGGCCAGCATTTTCTGCCCATCCCTAGTTGCCCCTTGAGAAGGTGGTGGTGAGCTGCCTTCTTGAACCGCTGCAGTCCATGTGGTGTAGGTACACCCACCGTGCTGTTAGGGAGGGAGTTCCAGGATTTTGACCCAGCGACAGTGAAGGAACGGCGATATATTTCCAAGTCAGGATGGTGAGTGACTTGGAGAGGAACTTCCAGGTGGTGGTGTTCCCATCTATCTGCTGCCCTTGTCCTTCTAGATGGTAGTGGTCATGGTTTTGGAAGGTGCTGTCTAAGGAGCCTTGGTGAATTCCTGCAGTGCATCTTGTAGATGGTACACACACTGCTGCTACTGTGTGTTGGTGGTGGAGGGAGTGAGTGTTTGTGGACGTGGTGTCAATCAAGTGGGGCTACTTTGTCCTGGATGGTGTCAAGCTTCTTGAGTGTTGTGTGAGCTGCACTCATCCAGGCAAGTGGAGAGTATTCCATCACACTCCTGACTTGTGCCTTGTAGATGGTGGACAGGCTTTGGGGAGTCAGGAGGCGAGTTACTCACTGCAGGATTCCCAGCCTCTGACCTGCTCTTGTAGCCACAGTATTTATATGGCTGGTCCAGTTCAGTTTCTGGTCATTGGTAACCCCCAGGATGTTGATAGTGAGGGATTCAGTGATGGTAATATCATTGAATGTCAAGGGGTGATGGTTAGATTCTCTGTTGTTGGAGATGGTCATTGCCTGACACTTGTGTGGTGTGAATATTACTTGCCACTTGTCAGCCCAAGCCTGGATATTGTCCAGGTCTTGCTGCATTTGGACATGGACTGCTTCAGTATCTGAGGAGTCGCGGATGGTGCTGAACATTGTGCAATCATCAGCGAACATCCCCACTTCTGACCTTATGATGGAGGGAAGGTCATTGATGAAGCAGCTGAAGATGGTTGGGCCGAGGTCACTACCCTGAGGAACTCCTGCAGTGATGTCCTGGAGCTGAGATGACTGACCTCCAACAATCACAACCATCTCCCTTTGTGCTAGGTATGACTCCAACCAGTGGAGAGTTTCCCCCTGATTCCCATTGACTCCAGTTTTGCTAGGGCTCCTTGATGCCACACTCAGTCAAATGCTGCCTTGATGTCGAGGGCAGTCACTCTCACCTCACCTCAGGAGTTCAGCTCTTTTGTCCATGTTTGAACCAAGGCTGTAATGAGGTCAGGAGCTGAGTGGCCCTGGCGGAACCCATACTGACACTTACTGCTTTTATTTCAGATCTCCAACATCTGCAGTATTTTGTTTTATACTATATAGAGTGCAGTCTGACCAAGAACCTGGACAATGACCAAAAGCTCTGCTTTAATTTACACTGAATGTATTTAGACATATTGCTGGAAAAAGATTTATTTTGTCGAAGCTTTTCACCTTGCACTCATCAGGACCACTGCACGATAATGGCAATGTCAGGGGAATCAACACATTTATACTGTTTAAGAATAGAGTGCTGATTTGTTGGCAAATGGACTCTGATTTGTAGGGGCATTTCCATGGAGAATGTTGATGGTACCTGACAGTTAATTGCCAAACATTGTTTGAAATTTAAATCAGGTAGCTTGACTATGGTTGGTCAAGGCATTGCCCAAAAGAATGAACCAATTAATGGCTGTCACTTATTTTGTTTAGCTGAAAGTGCCACAATGTTTGTACATGTTCTTTCTCTATGCAGAGAACAGAGCCCCGTGTATTAATATATGTAGCTTCCAGCACATGCAAATGTGCCACACTGTGAGCCTGCCAGACACTCTTAAATTGGTTGTCGGCGTAATTATTAGCGCACTGAGGATTATTTAGTAAATGTTGTACAATTGCAAAATCACATCTAATGTTGGACACTGTGTTTTGAGTTTTGCAAGTACAGACTGGTTGGGTACAGTCAGTACTCTGCCTGTTGCAAACAGCAGCTGGGACATGCCGTTTGATACGATCCATCTGTCTTGGGACATACGGCCCACATACCTAGCATCACACTGGCACTGAAATTCATATACCACATTTGTAGACAGAAAGAACATATAGACACGTTGTGTCTGTTTCAGCTAAACAAAATAAGTGATGGACATTTGCTGATTTATTCCCATGGGCAATCCGTTGGACTGATCAGATTCAAGCTGCCTGGTTTAAATTTCAAACAACGCTCGGCAGTTAACTGTCAGTCACCATCAATTGGTCTGCAGCAACGTCTCTACCAACCAGAGTCCACTTGCCAACCGATCAGCGCTCTTTTCTCTTCCAGTATAAATTGTTGATTCCCCTGAGACTGGTATTTTTTTTTTGTGAATTGTCCTGGTGAGTGCAAGGCAAAAAGCTTCGACAAAAAACGTCTCTATTTTTCAGCAACACTCGAGTTCTGTACCGACAAATGACTATTTGTACTTGATACAAACCAAGCCCTGTTAGCTTTCACTACCCTGGCCGCGAGCTTACAGTGACCTGCGCACAATAAAACCAAAATCTTTTTCTTATTCCTTGTAAATGTGAAGTTCCTTCGGTGTTGGGCCCCACTTACACTCATCGGTCAAACACCGCTTGCCATTTTTTGATCCATTTCCCCCCTGTTGCAGCTGAGCCTTTTTGCATTAAACTTCCCTATTATCTTAACCCCTACACAGATTCTTCTGGAATCTGACCAAAACCGCAGTCCATTTACTGAGGAGGATGAGAAAGCTGAAGGCCGATCCTGGGAGGGTTCCTTCACAATGCGTCTCCCGGCTTTGCTTTGTATCTGAGATGTGCGGTAAATCCTCATCCGTAATTTCAAATCCCCATGGGTCCCAGCTGAGTAAAATGGTAGAAGGGATTTGGAAATGCTTCTGTCTTTAAGGCTCCTACACTAGATCAGCAGGAATGAGTTACCTTCAGAATAACCTGGCGAAATACAACATGGAGAGACGAGATGGTGGGACTGCGATCGATCCAAACAAGATTTTCCTAATCGGAGGAGCAATCGCCAGCATGGACGTACGTATGGCGAGTTATTAGTTCAATCCCGGCTATCTTGAACAGGTCGCTGATCTCTCCCCCCCACCGCAGAATGTCATTCTGATATAACTCAATCCCAGTCAGCCCCAATTTATAAAATCCCAATGGACCAGATTTCCCATTTCCCTTTCCGCTCTCTTCACTTTATGGTATTCCAAAGGATGGACGCTCCTGTGATGTCAGGTTCCTCTGGGTTTTCAGTATTAGCTCTTTGGGGGTGTTGTTTGTGAAGGGAGAATTGTGCCTGATTGACAAAGCCCTAAGAACAAACCAAACAGGAGCAGGAGGAGGCCATTCAGCCCATCGAGCCTGCTCCGCCATTCAATACGATCATGGCTGATCTGATTGTGGCTCCACTCCACTTCCCTGTCTGCCTGCCCCCCATAACCCTTGACTCACTTGTCGATCAAAAATCTAACTCAGCCTTGAATATATTCAGTGACCCAGACTCTACTGCTCTCTGGGGAAGAGAATTTCACAGACTGACACCCCTCGGAGAGAAGAAATTCCTCCTCATCTCCCTCTTCAATGGCAAGTCTCTAATTTTGAAACTGTGCCCCCTACTTCTAGGCTCCCCCTCGAGAGGAAACATCCTCCTGGAATTCACCCAGTCAAACCCTCACCTTGGAATCTAATCTCTTTTAATAAGATCACCTCTCGTTCTTCTAAAGTCCAATAGGTAGAGGTCCTACTGGTCAATGTTTTTTGATTTAGTTTTTGGGTTTCCCATGAGGTGTGATGTTCCAGTGTGAAGCTACGCTCACCTGCAGGAACGGAGGTTGTAGATGAAACCCCATCACAGTTGAGGTGCTATCACTCCATTTCTGCTGGGCAAGAGGCCTCACATTCCCCCCCCTACCCCACCGATGAGTTCCTGTAAGGAGCGGTGCTCAGTCAGGCCTCAGGAGCAGGGCTCCAGGGACCAAGGTGCCTACTCCTGCTCCTTATTCTCAGTGTTCTTGTGATCTCCATCGCCTCCCAGACTATTGTTACAGGCAAAATGGGGAGGGGATACAGGCTCAACAAGTTCCCTCTAGGTTGATAGGAAGGAGTAACAAGCCCCGAGAACCATGGATGACCAGAGATATTCAGGTTACGATGAGAAGGAAAAGAGAGGCTTTTAGCAGGTACAAGGGAAGCAAATCAACAGAGGCATTAGTGGAGTACAGACAGTGCAGGGTGGAGCTTAAGAAAGCAATTAGGAGAGCAAAGTGGGGATATGAGAAAGCTCTGGCTGGTAAAAGTAGGGATAATCCCAAGATATTCTATAAGTATATCAATGGGCAGAGGATAACCAGGGAAAGAGTAGGGCCCATAAGGGACCAAGGGGGCAATCTATGGGTGGAGCCAGAGGACATCGCTAGTGTGTTGAATGAATACTTCACATCCGTCTTCACCCAAGAGAATGAGGATGAAGGTATCGAACTCGGGGAGAGAGACTGCGAGGTCCTTGAGCACATTGATATAGGGAGTGACAAGGTATTGGAGGTATTAAAAACAAAAAACTGCGGATGCTGGAAATCCAAAACAAAAACAGAATTACCTGGAAAAACTCAGCAGGTCTGGCAGCATCGGCGGAGAAGAAAAGAGTTGACGTTTCGAGTCCTCATGACCCTTAAACAGAACTAGGTGAATCCAAGGAAAGGGGTGAAATATAAGCTGGTTTAAGGTGGCGGGTTGGGTGGGGGGAGAGAAGTGGAGGGGGGTGGTGTGGTTGTATGGACAAGCAAGCAGTGATAGGAGCAGATCATCAAAAGATGTCACAGACAAAAGAACAAAAGAACACATAGGTGTTGAAGGTGGTGATATTATCTAAGCGAATGTGCTAATTAAGAATGGATGGTAGGGCACTCAAGGTACAGCTCTAGTGGGGGTAGGGTGGGAAAGACTAGCAGGGCATACAAGATTTAAAAATAATGGAAATAGGTGGGAAAAGAAAAATCTATATAATTTATTGGAAAAAACAAAAGGGAGGGGGAAGAAACAGAAAGGGGGTGGGGATGGAAGAGGGAGTTCAAGACCTAAAGTTGTTGAATTCAATATTCAGTCCGGAAGGCTGTAAAGTGCCTAGTCGGAAGATGGGGTGTTGTTCCTCCAGTTTGCATTGGGCTTCACTGGAACAATGCAGCAAGCCAAGGACAGACATGTGGGCAAGAGAGCAGGGTGGAGTGTTAAAATGGCAAGCGACAGGGAGGTTTGGGTCATTCTTGCGGACAGACCGCAGGTGTTCTGCAAAGCGGTCGCCCAGTTTATGTTTGGTCTCTCCAATGTAGAGGAGACCACATTGGGAGCAACGAATACAGTAGACTAAGTTGGGGGAAATGCAAGTGAAATGCTTCTTCACTTGAAAGGAGTGTTTGGGCCCTTGGATGGTGAGGAGAGAGGAAGTGAAGGGGCAGGTGTTGCATCTTTTGCGTGGGCATGGGGTGGTGCCATATGTGGGGGTTGGGGAGTAGGGGGTGATGGAGGATTGGACCAGGGTGTCCCGGAGGGAGCGGCCCCTACGGAATGCCGCCGGGGGGGTGAAGGGAAGATGTGTTTGGTGGTGGCATCATGCTGGAGTTGGCGGAAATGGCAGAGGATGATCCTTTGAATGCGGAGGCTGGTGGGGTGATAATTGAGGACAAGGGGGACCCTATCATGTTTCTGGGGGGGAGGAGAAGGCGTGAGGGCGGATGCGCGGGAGATGGGCCGGACACGGTTGAGGGCCCTGTCAACGACCGTGGGTGGAAAACCTCGGTTAAGGAATAAGGAGGACATGTCAGAGGAACTGTTTTTGGAGGTAGCATAATCGGAACAGATGTAACGGAGGCATTGGAGGTGTTGGCCGGCTCAAAAGTGGACAATTCTCCAGGTCCGGATGATTTGTGTCCCAGACTGCTGAGGGAGGCAAGGGAGGAGATCACAGGGGCTCTGACCCGAATTTTTAATTCCTCTCTGGCCATGGGGGAGGTACCAGAGGACTGGAGAACAGCTAATGTGGTTCGGCTATTTAAGAAGGGTTGTGGAGACAAGCCAGGGAACTACAGATCAGTGAGTGTCACGTCAGTGGGAGGGAAACTATTGGAGAAGTTCTGAAGGAGAGTATATATCTCCGCTTGGAGAGGCAAGGTTTGATCAGGGATAGTCAGCATGGCTTTGTCAGAGGGAGGTCAGGCCTAACAAATTTGATTGAATTTTTTGAGGAGGTAACCAGGTGTGTAGATGAGGGTAGTGCAGTTCATGTAGTTTATATGGATTTCAGCAAAGCCTTTGACAAGGTCCCACATGGGAGACTTATAAAGAAGGCAAAGGCACATGGGATACAGGGTAATTTGATAAGGTGGACTCAAAATTGGCTTAGTTGTAGGAGACAGAGGGTGATGACAGAAGGCTGCTTTAGTGACTGGAAGCCAGTGTCCAGTGGCGTACCACAGGGATCTGTGCTGGGTCCCCTATTATTTGTCATTTGTATAAACGACATAGATGACTCTGTGGGGGGTAGGATTAGTAGGTTTGCGGATGACACAAAGATTGGCCGGGTGGATAACAGAACTCTGTTCTGTTGAAGGGTCATGAGGACTCGAAACGTCAACTCTTTTCTTCTCCGCCGATGCTGCCAGACATGCTGAGTTTTTCCAGGTAATTCTGTTTTAATTACAGATTTCCAGCCTGCGCAGAATGTTGTTTTTGAAGGCTTTTTGAATGTAGTCACTGCTGTAGTGTAGGAAACACAGCAGTCAATTTCTGCATAGCAAGATCCCATAGAGAGACATGAGATATGACCTGACAAGTTGTTTTAGCGACATCAGTTCAGGGATAATTATTCTCCAGGGTACTGTTTGGGACTCCCCTTCCCATCTTCGAAATAGCACTAACAGAGCTTTTATGTCACCTGCAAGGACAGGCATGTCCCCGTTTTAATGTCTCATCCAAAAGACAACACCTCTGACAGTGCAGCACTCCCTCAGTACTGACCCTCTGACAGTGCAGCACTCCCTCAGTACTGACCCTCTGACAGTGCAGCACTCCCTCAGTACTGACCCTCTGACAGTGCGGCGCTCCCTCAGTACTGACCCTCTGACAGTGCAGCACTCCCTCAGCACTGACCCTCTGACAGTGCAGCACTCCCTCAGTACTGACCCTCTGACAGTGCAGCACTCCCTCAGTACTGACCCTCCGACAGTGCAGCACTCCCTCGGTACTGACCCTCCGACGGTGCATCACTCCCTCAGTACTGACCCTCTGACAGTGCAGCCCTCCCTCAGTACTGACCCTCTGACAGTGCAGCACTCCCTCAGTACTGACCCTCTGACAGTGCAGCACTCCCTCAGTACTGACCCTCTGACAGTGCAGCACTCCCTCAGTACTGACCCTCTGACAGTGCGACACTCCCTCAGTACTGACCCTCTGACATTGCAGCACTCCCTCAGTACTGACCCTCTGACAGTGCAGCACTCCCTCAGTACTGAACCCCGACAGTGCAGCACTCCCTCGGTAGTGATCCTCTGACAGTGCAGCACTCCCTCAGTAATGACCCTCTGACAGTGCGGCACTCCCTCAGTACTGACCCTCCGACAGTGGAGCACTCCCTCAGTACTGACCCTCTGACAGTGCAGCACTCCCTCAGTACTGACCCTCTGACAGTGCGGCACTCCCTCAGTACTGAACCTCCGACAGTGGAGCACTCCCTCAGTACTGACCCTCTGACAGTGCAGCACTCCCTCAGTACTGACCCTCTGACAGTGCAGCACTCCCTCAGTACTGACACTCTGACAGTGCAGCACTCCCTCAGTACTGACACTCTGACAGTGCTGCACTCCCTCAGTACTGACCCTCTGACAGTGCAGCACTCCATCTGTACTGACCCTCTGACAGTGCAGCACTCCCTCAGTACTGACCCTCTGACAGTGCAGCACTCCCTCAGTACTGACCCTCTGACAGTGCAGCACTCCCTCAGTACTGACCCTCTGACAGTGAAGCACTCCCTCAGTACTGACCCTCTGACAGTGCAGCACTCCCTCAGTACTGACCCTCTGACAGTGCAGCACTCCCTCAGTACTGACCCTCAGACAGTGCAGCACTCCCTCAGTACTGACCCTCTGACAGTGCAGCACTCCCTCAGTACTGACACTCTGACAGTGCAGCACTCCCTCAGTACTGACCCTCTCACAGTGCAGCACTCCCTCAGTACTGACCCTCTCACAGTGCAGCACTCCCTCAGTACTGACCCTCTGACAGTGCAGCACTCCCTCAGTAGTGACCCTCTGACAGTGCAGCACTCCCTCAGTACTGACACTCTGACAGTGCAGCACTCCCTCAGTACTGACCCTCTCACAGTGCAGCACTCCCTCAGTACTGACCCTCTCACAGTGCAGCACTCCCTCAGTACTGACCCTCTGACAGAGCAGCACTCCCTCAGTACTGACCGTCTGACAGTGCAGCACTCCCTCAGTACTGACCCTCTGACAGTGCAGCACTCCCTCAGTACTGACCCTCTCACAGTGCAGCACTCCCTCAGTACTGACCCTCTGACAGTGCAGCACTCCCTCAGTACTGACCCTCTGACAGTGCAGCACTCCCTCGGCACTGTCCCTCTGACAGTGCATCACTCCCTCAGTACTGACACTCTGACAGTGCAGCACCCCCTCAGTACTGACCCTCCAACAGTGTAGAGCTCCCTCTGTAATGACCCTCCGACTGCGCGGTGCTCCCTCAGTACTGACCCTCCCACAGTGCAGCACTCCCTCAGTACTGACCCTCTGACAGTGCAGCACTCCCTCAGTACTGACCCTCTGACAGTGCAGCACTCCCTCAGTACTGACCCTCCGACAGTGCAGCACTCCCTCAGTACTGACCTTCTGACAGTGCAGCACTCCCTCAGTACTGACTGTCTGACAGTGCAGCACTCCCTCAGTACTGACTCTCTGACAGTGCAGCACTCCCTCAGTACTGACCCTCCGACAGTGCACCTATCCTGGGAGTGTTTGATGGGGACGGTGTAGAGGGAGCTTTACTCTGTATCTAACCCCGTGCTGTACCTGTCCTGGGAGTGTTTGATGGGGACAGTGTAGAGGGAGATTTACTTTGCCTTCTGCCCTGCTTGGGTTATCATGAGCTGGTAAGTCTTTATGAAACTGTAGAACTGGGAGTCTCACCGGTGTTTCCATCAGCTACAACCATCCTTGACTTGCTCATTTCTCTTTCCAGAATGTGCATCCTGGCACCAGTCGAGAGTTTGAAGATTGGCCTGAAGACGATCACACAGGTTCATTGGAAGTGTACAGCTGACTTCTCCTGAATAGTGTTACCACCGAGATTCGCGGAGCACACTGTATCTAGTCCCACTACTCCACAGGGTCACAACATATACTTAAATAATTTCTCCAGCTCGCTGTGTGGCCAAATATCTGCTTTACCTTTTACCTCAGAATGACCACTCAATGCCTGGGTTTCTTCAATAAACAACAGAATTATTGGTCTATTATAAAACCAGACTTGTCAAGCTCTTTACCTAAGCAATCGATCTTCCTTACCTCTCCTCGGAAAGCAAAACCAAAACCAGGTTTTTAAATAAAAACAAAAAAACTGCGGATGCTGGAAATCCAAAACAAAAACAGAATTACCTGGAAAAACTCAGCAGGTCTGGCAGCATCGGCGGAGAAGAAAAGAGTTGACGTTTCGAGTCCTCATGACCCTTCGACAGAACTTGAGTTCGAGTCCAGGAAAGAGCTGAAATATAAGCTGGTTTAAGGTGTGTGTGTGGGGGGCGGAGAGATAGAGAGACAGAGAGGTGGAGGGGGTTGGTGTGGTTGTAGCGACAAACAAGCAGTGATAGAAGCAGATCATCAAAAGATGTCAACAACAATAGTACAATAGAACACATAGGTGTTAAAGTTAAAGTTGGTGACTCCTCTACATTGGAGAGACCAAACGTAAACTGGGCGACCGCTTTGCAGAACACCTGCGGTCTGTCCGCAAGAATGACCCAAACCTCCCTGTCGCTTGCCATTTTAACACTCCACCCTGCTCTCTTGCCCACATGTCTGTCCTTGGCTTGCTGCATTGTTCCAGTGAAGCCCAACGCAAACTGGAGGAACAACACCTCATCTTCCGACTAGGGACTTTACAGCCTTCCGGACTGAATATTGAATTCAACAACTTTAGGTCGTGAGTCCCCTCCCCCATCCCCACCCCCTTTCTGTTTCCCCCTTCTTTTTTTTCCCAATAAATTATAAAGATTTTCCTTTTCCCACCTATTTCCATTATATAAAATAAAAAAAAACCCACTAGAGCTATACCTTGAGTGCCCTACCATCCATTCTTAATTAGCACATTCGTTTAGATAATATCACCAACTTTAACTTTAACACCTATGTGTTCTATTGTACTATTGTTGTTGACATCTTTTGATGATCTGCTTCTATCACTGCTTGTTTGTCGCTACAACCACACCAACCCCCTCCACCTCTCTGTCTCTCTATCTCTCCGCCCCCCACACACACACCTTAAACCAGCTTATATTTCAGCTCTTTCCTGGACTCGAACTCAAGTTCTGTCGAAGGGTCATGAGGACTCGAAACGTCAACTCTTTTCTTCTCCGCCGATGCTGCCAGACCTGCTGAGTTTTTCCAGGTAATTCTGTTTTTGACCAGGTTTTTAAACTCTGTTTTCCAGGCCTGTTTTTTTTAAATCACCCTGTGACCCTTTTGTGAACTGTACACTGGTGTCAAGAGGTTTCCAGTTTCTTTAAAACTGCTCAATGACCTTTTCCTGTAAAATGCTGTCTTTTCCAGGAACAGCAGCAACCAGAGTCCCTGCATTAACCCTTTAAGGGACAGTGTCTTTTAAAAACACACATTCTTCCAGAATGTTCTTAGTCCTCAACGATAAAAGCTTCATTCACAGAAAATCGTTTAGGACACTGTCAAATGGAGACCGACTGAGGGGATGGAGGACTCGGTGATTCATTCAGTCTGTGACCTCTGTTCAACTCGAGCATCAAGCTACAGCCAGACTGAATGACGCTGTGTCCATATTGTATTTCGCTGTGGTCTCAGGACACTCCAAACCCCAGTGGTTCACTTATTTCATTGTCTTGGAGGCAATTCCAGAAGTTAATTTGCACAGAGTTAGGTCCCAGCAACACAGGAGGAAGAGTGGACGTGGTTTCTTGCTGATGGGGGGGAGATGTTGGCCTGACCACAGGATCACTTTCCTACACTTATCTCTTCAATTGTGGGTTCACGATTGTGAGAATGGGAGATGAGAACAATGGGGCTGTCAAGACAGGGAGTAGGCTTTGGCAGCTAGTAACGTAAAAGACATGGTAATGTCACTGGGCTAGTAATCCAGAGGCCCAGGGTAATGCCCTGGGGACACAGGTTCAAATCCCACCATGGCCGCTGGTGGAATTGAAATTCAATGAATAAACCTGGAATTGGAAGCTAGTCTCAGTAATAGCGACCATGGCATTATCATCGACTGTTGTATAAACCCAGCTGGGTCACTAATGTTCTTTAGGGAAGGAAATCTGCTGTCCTTACCTGGTCTGGTCTACATGTGACTCCAGACACACAGCAGTGTGGTTGACTTTTAAACAGTCGAACAAGTCACTCAGTTGTATCAGACAAGGCCCTGCTAAAAGGAATGTAACCGGACTGATCACCCAGCAATGACCGAGGCACGGACAACAGCAAACTCAGCCCTGTCAACCCCGCAAAGTCCTCCTCACTAACATCTGGGGGCTGTGCCAGAATTGGGAGAGCTGTCTCACAGACCAGTCAAGCAACAGCCTGACAAAGTCACCCACACAGAATCATACCTAACAGATAATGTCCCAGACTCCACCATCACCATCCCTGGGTATGTCCTGTCCCACCGGCAGGACAGACCCAGCAGAGGTGGGGACACAGTGGTATACAGTCAGGAGGGAGTTACCCTGGGAGTCCTCAACATCAACTCTGGCCCCTCGATCCTGCTCCGCCATTCAATAAGATCATGGCTGAATTCCACATTCCCATCTACCCCCGATAGCCTTTGCTTCCCTTGCCTAACAAGAATCTATCTACCTCTGCCTTAAAAAGATTCAATGACCCCCACCTCCTCCAACTTCTGAGGCAGAGATTTCCAAAGTCACACAACCCTCTGAGAGAAAAATTCTCCTCATCTCTGTCCTAAAAGGGTGACCCCTACTTTTAAAACACTGGCCCCTAGTTCTGGACTCACCCACAAGAGGAAACATCCTTTCCACATCCACCTTGTCAAGGCCGTTCAGGATCTTGTATCCTTCAATCAAATCACCCCTCACTCTTCTAAACTCAAGTGGAAACAAGCCCAGTCTGTCCAACCTTTCCTCATAAGACAATCCACTCATTCCAGGTATCAATCTAGTAAACCTCCTCTGAACCACCTCAAATGCATTTACATTCTTCCTTAAATAAGGAGATCAAAACTTAGTTCTGTCTATCACTTGCTGCTTATGCTGTTTGGTATGCAAATAGCCCTGTGTTATAGCTTCACCAGGTTGACACCTCATTTTTAGGTATGCCTGGTGCTGCTCCTGACATGCCCTCCTGCTCTCTTCATTGAACCAGGATTGATCCCCAGGTTTGATGGTAATGGTAGAGTGGGGTATATGCCAGGCCATGAGGTTACAGATTGTGTTCGAGTACAATTCTGCTGCTGCTGATGGTCCACAGCACCTCATGGATGCCCAGTCTTGAGTTGCTAGATCTGTTTGAAATCTATCCCATTTAGCACGGTGGTAGAGGCACACAACATGATGGAGGGCATCCTCAATGTGAAGGAGGGACTTCGTCTCCACAAGGACTGTGCAGTGGTCACTCCTACCGATACTGTCATGGACAGATGCATCTGCAGCAGGCAGGTTGGTGAGGATGAGGTCAAGTATGTTTTTCCCTCTTGTTGGTTCTCTCATCACTTGCCGCAGACCCAGTCTAGCAGCTATGTCATTTAGGACTCGGCCAGCTCGGTCAGTAGTGGTGGTACTGAGCTACTCTTGGTGATGGACATTGAAGTCCCCCACCCAGAGTACATTCTGCACCCTTGTCACCCTCAGTGCTTCCTCCAAGTGATGTACAACATGGAGGAACATTGATTCATCAGCTGAGGGAGGGTGGTATGTGGTAATCAGCAGGAGGTTTGACCATGTTTGACCTGGTGCCATGAGACTTCAGACATCTGTTCCATATCTTTTACATCTGGAAGGTGCTGCTTGGTAGAAGCAGGTTCAATGGTAACTTTCAAAAGAGAGTCAGATAGACACTTGAAAAGGGGAATATTGCCAAGCTCTGGGGAAAGGGCAGTGGGGAGTGGGATTAATTGGATAACTCTTGCAAATAGCTAGCACTGGCACAGTGGGCCAAATGGCCTCCTCCTCCAATATCCAATCTCTTCCTGCTGTACCATCCTATGAGTTAATCGTGTATCTATGACCCCTGTCCCTGCCACCCCTCCCTCCTCACCCACACCCAGAACGAGGAGATGGTGGTGTCATGGGAATGTCTGGTGTTAATGGGCCAGTCACCCAGAGGCCTAGGCTAATGCTCTGGGGACATGGGTTCAAATCCCACCAGGGCAGCTGGTGGAATTTAAATCCAATTAACAAACCTGGAATTATAAAGATAGTTTCAGTAATGGTGACTTCACTGAAGCCCTTTAGGGAAGGAATTCAGGTCTACACATGACTCACGGCCCACAGCAACGTGGTTGACTCTTAACTGCTCTCTGAAATAGCCCAGCAAATCACTTAGTCCAAGAGCAATTCGGGATGAGCAACAAATGCCGGCCTTGCCAACAATGGCCAAGTCCCAGAGAGGAATGAAAAGCAGGCTGTTTGTAGTGGTTGAGGGGCCTACTACCATATTGCACCCTATCCATTGCTAATGTTAAACAGACACATCAGTTCACCCTCTGGACTGTCTTACTCCAATGAATAAGAGGCAATTTCCCATCTCTCTGCATTTCCCTGTAGCAGGCAGTGTGTCAGTGACCTCATGCCGTCCGAGCTGTAAGGTGGAGCCTCAGCCGAGCAGCGCTGTGTGGCAGAGTGACAGAAGGAGCTGTCAGGAAGACTGAGATCCAGGTGTCATCGTTTCCAGTTAATAGCGTTTATTTTTAAAACAACACCAGGAAAGACAGAGTGGGAGTGCGCGATCTTTCAGTCCTTCTGGCCTCCCCTGCCCCAAACACTTTAAAAAACAAACCATCATTCCATTTCTCAAGACGATTGAACCCTCCTGGACCTTGCGTAGACGGGGAGAATTAGGACCCAGGTCTATTGAGTTCCAGCATTCAGAAAATCAGGAACAAACATCAAGCAGCTTAATTTGAGACAGGAATATAAAAATACCTGATTAAAAAGTGGTCCTAGCATTTAGGAGGTAGTTTAACATTAAAATCAACCTAGACAGATGTGACAGATATTGAAACTATTATTGCCCATTACATCTACCACATCAGACAGAGCCAAGTTCAAATTGGCCCCAGTCATTCACTGCAAACCTTGTCCTACATGAATATGACAACTTGAAATATAATTTGTACTGCCCACTGCTAGAATTCACAGCTTCCTCAATAATCGATCATGTAATCCTCCAGTAACAGAGCCATTGACCTGAAATGTTGCACAGGTGCTGCCTGACCTGCTGAGACTTTCAAGCATTTTCTGTTTTTATTTTAGATTAACACCATTCGCAATATTCTGCTTCTGGATTAAATAACATCTCCCCGGAATAATCTTCAGGCAATTGAGACAATCCGGCGTGTTAACACAACACTGGAATAAATATCGGCCAGCCTGCTCTGAAAGTGAATCCCACTTACCCTTGACTACACGACTAGATTAGATTGGAGACAGAACATTAGTGAAGGCACTCGAGTGTTTGATTGCTAAAACTGGCAGATACAACCCAACATTTTGGCCTCTGGATACACAACGGTGAAGAGAATTAGTTCACTTTTTTTTCAGGGAGTGGAGTGCTGTCTCACACTGTCCTTACCCTGAGCAGAACACAGCATGAGGCTCACTTCCCAGAGCTGAGCGAGGGGGAAGTGACTGGGACATGGCTGGGACAAGATACCTGAGCAGGGTGACTCCAGCTTGATTATGGAGCTGGCAATCTGCTGTGGGTCTTGGCTGGCTTGGAGCGCTTCTTGTATTTCTCCCTCTCGTGTCTCTTGTGGATTCCCTACAGTCCCCATTGCTGCCCTTCTGATGAAGGAGAGTTCATGAACTTTCAACTTTAGCACCAAGTGCTCAACTTGAAGGCGGGAGAATGGGGGTTGAGAAGCTTATCAGCCATGACTGAATGGCGGAGCAGACCTGATGGGCCGAATGGCCTAATTCCTGCTCCTATGTCTTATGGTCTTATGGTCTGGCACACGGAATCCAATCAATGAGCAGAGCTGCAGAAGGAAATTGTGCTCAGTATGCCACAGAACTCAACGGACAGCTGGGTACCTAATGGATAACTGATAGGCAGGATGTTGAGTCAGGCTCTTGGACAATTACCATTCCTGACTTGCAAATTACTGAATGTCAATATTGTTGCTTGTGGGTCTATTGATCAACAATAGTGACATTATTGTCAGCTGTGTTCAGGGAAAGTTGGCTAATAAAGTCACTCAGTCTAACCACTGGACTGTTGCCACCTTCCCACCCCAGCCCAGTGCTATCCAGTCTGACAGACACACACATTCTTGCCAAGGGTCCAGGAACGCCAGTCAGGAGCAGAAATCTTGGCTGGTTCGGCACTGTTCTGAGCCAGTGACACTGAGAGCAATCGTGTTGCCAGCAATCCCATTGAGGGTCACCTAACTCAGGCTTCCCGGTTTTCAACCCATCACACGTACATTGGCCCAAGGCTGAGCCATTGACGCGGTCCAAGGTTAACAAATGCGTGAGTCAAGAAAATTCCCGATCAATATCCCATTCAGCTGTCTCCTCACCCAGATATTTACGGGCTTAAGGCCAAGGTGAAGAGGTTGTTCAAACGAGGTGAAAGTTGCTGTAGTCCCAGGGCCATAGGCTGCTCTCCCTCAGCAGAAAGAGATGACTGGCAGTGAGTTTGACCCTCGGGTCACCATGCCTCAGGTGAGGGGCGAGGCTGAGGAGGTGGGACCTTCATGGGTGACCTCTGGTGGTACAGGAACTGAACCCATGCTGTTGGCGTCTCTCTGCATCACCTGCTATCCAGCCAACTGGGCTAACCAACCCCCAGACATTACATCAAAAACAACACAAACAGAATGCTTTCTGAAACTGGGGATAGAGATAATGGATTAATCAGGCAGCTCCAAGTACTTCAACCTAATTTTGAGACTATTGCATCGATACACTACCTAGAAATTGTACTATCTGAGCAGACCTTCTTTATCACAACTGCCCTTCCCTTCCCCTCCCCCACATTTCTCTCCCTCGATAACCTTTGGACAATGTTGCAATAGTTCCAGGTCTGTACTCTCTCTTTTTATTGCTTTCCATTAACCCCAGGCACCTGTATAAACATCAAGGAATTTGTTCCCCTTGTTATTGCATTCGATATCCCCAAACCCTAACCCCTCTCTGCTCCCTCGGCGGAGGGAGGTGCTGGGCTCGGAGGTTTATGAGTACTGCTGGGTGAAATCCTGGTAGAAAGTCTTTAGTTTGCTCAGGAGCATCTTCAGCTTCTCGGTCTTGGGCAGGATGGTCATTCTGGGGAGTGAGAAGACAAAGCAAAAGCAGCAATGAAAATCCTCATCGAAGAGAAAATTCCATGAAACCCCCCCCCCCTCCTCTTCGAACCGCTACCTCCCCACCTTTAAAATTATTGTTCTTTTTATTTGAAAACAAATCCCTCCCCATCCTCATCCCCCCGACTCACCCCTCCTCTAGCTGATACCCTGTCACATCCCACCCACCCACCCACCCCTCCTCTAGCTGATACCCTGTCACATCCCACCCACTCACCCACCCCTCCTCTAGCTGATACCCTGTCACATCCCACCCACCCACCCACCCCTCCTCTAGCTGATACCCTGTCACATCCCACCCACCCACCCACCCCTCCTCTAGCTGATACCCTGTCACATCCCACCCACTCACCCACCCCTCCTCTAGCTGATACCCTGTCACATCCCACCCACCCACCCACCCCTCCTCTAGCTGATACCCTGTCACATCCCACCCACTCACCCACCCCTCTTCTAGCTGATACCCTCTCAGGCATCTCTGTGCCTCCAACTCTGGCCTCTCTAGCATTACCCACTTTAATCATCCCAACATTGGTGGTCACACCTTCTGCAGCCTCACCAAACCTCTCCACCTCTCTCTCTCTCTCCTGCTTTAAGATTCTCCTCTCTTTGAGGAAGCTTTTGGCCAACGACGCTCATATCTATTTATTGTATTTTATAATGCTTCTGTGAAGTGACAAGGGACGGCTTATTACATTAAAGGTGCTATGCAACTGTAAGTTGTTGCTGGTACATTGTACACGCACTCCTTCAATGTTACTAATCCTAAACTTGACCTAACTCAGTGGAATTGACAATTGATGGGAACACCACTGCCTCCAATGCACCCACCATCCTGACCTGGAAATATATCGCCGTTCCTTCACTGTCGCTGGGTCAAAATCCTGGAACCCCCTCCCTAACAGCGCTGTGGGTGTACCTACACCACATGGACTGCAGCGGCTCAAGAAGGCAGCTCACCGCCACCTTCTCAAGGGGCAGTTAGGGATGGGCAATAAATGCCCCCACCCAGCCACCGAAGCCCGTGAATGAATTAAGAGATTTCTCTGCAGCCTGGCACTGAATGCTGTGTGAGAATTTCTCCCTGGCGCAGGAGGCTAGATATTGCTCGCTATGAAATTTCATGGTATTTTGGTGAGAGGCAAAATCCTCAGACATTGAATGAACTTTAATTAGTCTGTTAAAAGCTGCCAAAACAGCAACATTATCCCATGCGGGACCTCACCAATTCCAAAATAAAATTGCAGCAGGATTTACTGTGCCTTGGACTACACTCCTGACACTCCCCCGACACTCCCCTCCCCCGACACTCCCCTCCCCCCGACACTCCCCTCTCCCGACACTCCCCTCCCCCCCGACACTCCCCTCCCCCCCGACACTCCCCTACCCACCGACACTCCCCTCCCCCCGACACTCCCCTCCCCCGACACTCCCCTCCCCCCCGACACTCCCCTCCCCCCGACACTCCCCTCCCCCGACACTCCCCTCCCCCCCGACACTCCCCTACCCCCCGACACTCCCCTCCCCCCCGACACTCCCCTACCCCCCGACACTCCCCTCCCCCCGACACTCCCCTCCCCCGACACTCCCCTACCCCCCGACACTCCCCTCCCCCCGACACTCCCCTCTCCCGACACTCGCTCCCCTCCCCCGACACACACTCCCCTCCCCCCGACACTCCCCTCCCCCGACACTCCCCTCCCCCGACACACACTCCCCTCCCCCCCGACACTCCCCTCCCCCCGACACTCCCCTCTCCCGACACTCGCTCCCCTCCCCCGACACACACTCCCCTCCCCCCGACACTCCCCTCCCCCGACACTCCCCTCCCCCCCGACACTCCCCTCCCCCCGACACTCCCCTCCCCCGACACTCCCCTCCCCCGACACTCCCCTCCCCCCGACACTCCCCTCCCCCCCGACACTCCCCTCCCACAACGCACACTCCGCTCCCCCCCGACACACACTCCGCTCCCCCCTGACACTCACTCCCCTCCCCCGACACTCCCCTCCCCCAACACTCTCCTCCCCCCGACACTCCCCTCCCCCCCGACACTCCCCTCCCCCCCGACACTCCCCTCCCACAACGCACACTCCGCTCCCCCCCGACACACACTCCGCTCCCCCCTGACACTCACTCCCCTCCCCCGACACTCCCCTCCCCCAACACTCCCCTCCCCCCGACACTCCCCTCCCCCCCGACACTCCCCTACCCCCCGACACTCCCCTCCCCCAACACTCCCCTCCCCCCGACACTCCCCTCCCCCCCGACACTCCCCTACCCCCCGACACTCCCCTCCCCCCCGACACTCCCCTACCCCCCGACACTCCCCTCCCCCCGACACTCCACTCCCCCAACACTCCCCTCCCCCCCGACACTCCCCTCCCCCCCGACACTCCCCTCCCCCCCGACACTCCCCTCCCCCGACACTCTCCTCCCCCCGACACTCCCCTACCCCCAGACACTCCCCTCCCCCCGACACTCCCCTCCCCCCCGACACTCGCTCCCCTCCCCCGACACACACTCCCCTCCCCCTGACACTCCCCTCCCCCCGACACTCCCCTCCCCCCCGACACTCCCCTCCCACAACGCACACTCCGCTCCCCCCCGACACACACTCCCCTCCCCCGACACACACTCCCCTCCCCCGACACACACTCCCCTCCCCCCGACACACACTCCCCTCCCCCGACACACACTCCCCTCCCCCGACACACACTCCCCTCCCCCTGACACTCCCCTCCCCCCGACACTCCCCTCCCCCGACACTCTCCTCCCCCCGACACTCCCCTACCCCCAGACACTCCCCTCCCCCCGACACTCCCCTCCCCCGACACTCCCCTCCCACAACGCACACTCCCCTCCCCCGACACACACTCCCCTCCCCCCGACACACACTCCCCTCCCCCCCGACACTCACTCCCCTCCCCCGACACACACTCCCCTCCCCCCCGACACTCACTCCCCTCCCCCGACACACACTCCCCTCCCCCGACACACACTCCCCTCCCCCGACACTCCCCTCCCCCCGACACACACTCCCCTCCCCCGACACACACTCCCCTCCCCCCGACACACACTCCCCTCCCCCCGACACACACTCCCCTCCCCCCGACACACACTCCCCTCCCCCGACACACACTCCCCTCCCCCCGACACTCCCCTCCCCCCCGACACTCCCCTCCCACAACGCACACTCCGCTCCCCCCCGACACACACTCCGCTCCCCCCTGACACTCACTCCCCTCCCCCCGACACTCCCCTCCCCCGACACTCCCCTACCCCCCGACACTCCCCTCCCCCCCGACACTCCCCTCCCCCGACACTCCCCTCCCCCAACACTCCCCTCCCCCCGACACTCCCCTCCCCCCCGACACTCCCCTACCCCCCGACACTCCCCTCCCCCCCGACACTCCCCTACCCCCCGACACTCCCCTCCCCCCGACACTCCACTCCCCCAACACTCCCCTCCCCCCCGACACTCCCCTCCCCCCCGACACTCCCCTCCCCCCCGACACTCCCCTCCCCCGACACTCTCCTCCCCCCGACACTCCCCTACCCCCAGACACTCCCCTCCCCCCGACACTCCCCTCCCCCCGGACACTCGCTCCCCTCCCCCGACACACACTCCCCTCCCCCTGACACTCCCCTCCCCCCGACACTCCCCTCCCACAACGCACACTCCGCTCCCCCCAGACACACACTCCCCTCCCCCGACACACACTCCCCTCCCCCTGACACTCCCCTCCCCCCGACACTCCCCTCCCCCCGACACTCCCCTCCCACAACGCACACTCCGCTCCCCCCAGACACACACTCCCCTCCCCCCGACACACACTCCCCTCCCCCTGACACTCCCCTCCCCCCGACACTCCCCTCCCCCCCGACACTCCCCTCCCACAACGCACACTCCGCTCCCCCCCGACACACACTCCCCTCCCCCGACACACACTCCCCTCCCCCCGACACACACTCCCCTCCCCCCGACACACACTCCCCTCCCCCGACACACACTCCCCTCCCCCGACACACACTCCCCTCCCCCTGACACTCCCCTCCCCCCGACACTCCCCTCCCCCGACACTCTCCTCCCCCGACACTCTCCTCCCCCCGACACTCCCCTACCCCCAGACACTCCCCTCCCCCCGACACTCCCCTCCCCCGACACTCCCCTCCCCCGACACTCTCCTCCCCCCGACACTCCCCTACCCCCAGACACTCCCCTCCCCCCGACACTCCCCTCCCCCGACACTCCCCTCCCACAACGCACACTCCCCTCCCCCCCGACACTCGCTCCCCTCCCCCGACACACACTCCCCTCCCCCTGATACTCCCCTCCCCCCGACACTCCCCTCCCACAACGCACACTCCGCTCCCCCCCGACACACACTCCCCTCCCCCGACACACACTCCCCTCCCCCCGACACACACTCCCCTCCCCCGACACACACTCCCCTCCCCCGACACACACTCCCCTCCCCCCGACACACACTCCCCTCCCCCCGACACACACTCCCCTCCCCCCGACACACACTCCCCTCCCCCCGACACACACTCCCCTCCCCCCCGACACTCACTCCCCTCCCCCGACACACACTCCCCTCCCCCCCGACACTCACTCCCCTCCCCCGACACACACTCCCCTCCCCCGACACACACTCCCCTCCCCCCGACACACACTCCCCTCCCCCGACACACACTCCCCTCCCCCGACACACACTCCCCTCCCCCGACACACACTCCCCTCCCCCGACACACACTCCCCTCCCCCGACACACACTCCCCTCCCCCCGACACACACTCCCCTCCCCCCGACACACACTCCCCTCCCCCGACACTCCCCTCCCCCTGACACACACTCCCCTCCCCCGACACTCACTCCCCTCCCCCGACACACACTCCCCTCCCCCGACACACACTCCCCTCCCCCCGACACACACTCCCCTCCACCCGACACACACTCCCCTCCCCCGACACACACTCCCCTCCCCCGACACACACTCCCCTCCCCCGACACACACTCCCCTCCCCCCGACACACACTCCCCTCCCCCGACACTCACTCCCCTCCCCCGACACACACTCCCCTCCCCCCGACACACACTCCCCTCCACCCGACACACACTCCCCTCCCCCGACACACTCTCCCCTCCCCCGACACACACTCCCCTCCCCCGACACACACTCCCCTCCCCCGACACTCACTCCGCTCCCCCGACACACACTCCCCTCACCCGACACACACTCCGCTCCCCCGACACACACTCCCCTCCCCCCGACACTCACTCCCCTCCCCCGACACTCACTCCCCTCCCCCGACACACACTCCCCTCCCCCCGACACACACTCCCCTCCCCCCCGACACTCACTCCCCTCCCCCGACACTCACTCCCCTCCCCCCGACACTCCCCTCCCCCCGACACTCACTCCCCTCCCCCCGACACACACTCCCCTCCCCCCGACACACACTCCCCTCCCCCCCGACACTCACTCCCCTCCCCCGACACACACTCCCCTCCCCCCGACACTCACTCCCCTCCCCCCGACACACACTCCCCTCCCCCGACACACACTCCCCTCCCCCCGACACTCACTCCCCTCCCCCGACACACACTCCGCTCCCCCCCGACACTCACTCCCCTCCCCCCGACACACACTCCCCTCCCCCGACACACACTCCCCTCCCCCCGACACACACTCCCCTCCCCCGACACTCACTCCCCTCCCCCCCGACACTCACTCCCCTCCCCCGACACACACTCCCCTCCCCCCGACACACACTCCGCTCACCCGACACACACTCCCCTCCCCCCGACACACACTCCCCTCCCCCGACACTCACTCCGCTCCCCCCGACACACACTCCCCTCCCCCCGACACTCCCCTCCCCCCGACACACACTCCCCTCCCCCCGACACACACTCCCCTCCCCCCGACACTCACTCCCCTCCCCCCGACACTCACTCCCCTCCCCCCGACACACACTCCCCTCCCCCGACACACACTCCCCTCCCCCCGACACACACTCCCCTCCACCCGACACACACTCCCCTCCCCCCGACACACACTCCCCTCCCCCGACACACACTCCCCTCCCCCGACACACACTCCCCTCCCCCCGACACTCACTCCGCTCCCCCCGACACACACTCCCCTCCCCCCTGACACTCACTCCCCTCCCCCGACACTCACTCCCCTCCCCCCGACACACACTCCCCTCCCCCGACACACACTCCCCTCCCCCTGACACACACTCCCCTCCCCCCGACACTCACTCCCCTCCCCCCGACACACACTCCCCTCCCCCCGACACACACTCCCCCGACACACACTCCCCTCCCCCGACACACACTCCCCTTCCCCCGACACACACTCCCCTCCCCCGACACACACTCCCCTCCCCCGACACACACTCCCCTCCCCCGACACACACTCCCCTCCCCCGACACTCACTCCGCTCCCCCGACACACACTCTGCTCCCCCCACCGACACACACTCCCCTCCCCCCGACACACACCCCCCTCCCCCCGACACACACTCCCCTCCCCCCGACACACACTCCCCTCCCCCGACACACACTCCCCTCCCCCCGACACTCCCCTCCCCCCGACACACACTCCCCTCCCCCGACACACACTCCCCTCCCCCGACACACACTCCCCTCCCCCCGACACTCACTCCCCTCCCCCCAACACACACTCCCCTCCCCCTGACACTCACTCCCCTCCCCCCGACACACACTCCCCTCCCCCCGACACACACCCCCCTCCCCCGACACACACTCCCCTCCCCCCGACACACACTCCCCTCCCCCCGACACACACTCCCCTCCCCCGACACACACTCCCCTCCCCCCCGACACACACTCCCCTCCCCCGACACACACTCCCCTCCCCCCGACACTCCCCTCCCCCCGACACACACTCCCCTCCCCCGACACACACTCCCCTCCCCCCGACACACACTCCCCCGACACACACTCCCCTCCCCCGACACACACTCCGCTCCCCCGACACACACTCCCCTCCCCCGACACACACTCCCCTCCCCCCGACACACACTCCCCTCCCCCCGACACTCCCCTCCCCCGACACACACTCCCCTCCCCCCGACACACACTCCCCCGACACACACTCCCCTCCCCCGACACACACTCCGCTCCCCCGACACACACTCCCCTCCCCCCGACACACACTCCCCTCCCCCCGACACACACTCCCCTCCCCCCGACACACACTCCCCTCCCCCCGACACACACTCCCCTCACCCGACACACACTCCCCTCCCCTAACACAAGCAAACCTTGCTAGCTGTACCTGCAGATTGACTTTGTGATTTGTACACAAGGATACCTAAGTCCCTGAACAGCAATGTTTACTAACCACTCATCTTTTAAAAGATATTCTACTTTTCTATTCTTACTACCAAAGTGAATAACCTCACACTTTCTTACATTGCACCTCTCCTTCCAGCTTATTGCCCAATCACTAGCCTGTCTTGCCGTGTCTCTGTGTCCCCCTCACAGCTTACCTGCCCACCTAGCTTTGCACATCAGCAAACCTAGATACATTACTCTCTATCTCTTTGTCTGAGTCATTAATATCGATTGAAAATAGCTGAGCACCAACACTGATGCTTGCAGCACTCCACTATTCACCACCTGCCAAATTGAAGGTGACCTATTTATTCCTACTCCCTATCACAGAATCACAGAATCAGAGAGTGCAATAGAGGCCCTTCGGCCCATCGAGTCTGCACCGACACGTGAGAAACACAGATTTTTCCCCAGCTGTTGAGTGATCCTCAAACCACGCAAATCGACGACCGTCAATCCCATCAGCCCCAGTCACAGGGAGTGAGCACCAAACTATATGTTTTTTAACAGAGTTACATAAGGAGATATAGAGGCAGGTGGACCCAAAGCTTGGTCAAGGGGATAGGTTTTGAGGAGTGTCTTAAAGTGGGTGAGTGGGTTGAGGTGGAGAGGGTTAGGGAGGGAATTTCAGAGCTATAGCCACAGCCGGCAATGGTGGAATGGTCGGGAAACTCAAGAGGCCACAGTGAAAGGAGTGTAGAGATCTCAGAGGGTTGTGGGGCTGAACAGAACAGAGAGGGTCATGGACTTTGTGGGATTTGACCACGAGTTTAAAAATGTTAAAATCATCTGTACGGAGATTATTGCCAAAGAGCACATTATAACCAAGTATGCAGACATGAGCACAGATTTAGACATGGGTCAGTGGACAACAGCCAGAGTTCAGACTCACAAGGGTCAGGGTTCAACCCCCACTTCAGCGATTTGAGCAGGTAATGCATGTTAACACTTTCAGTGCAGTACGGAGGGAGTGCCACATGGCCAGAAAGTCATTGTTCAGGGGGTGCTGCACCATCGCAGGGTTGTCAATGAGGGAGTGCTGCGCCTTTGGAGGGTCAGTGCTATGCTGTCGAATGTTCAGTCCTGAGGGAGTGCTGCACTGTCAGAGGGTCAGTTCTGAGGGAGTGCTGTACTGTCAAAGGGTCAGTACTGAGGGAGTGCTGCACTGTCAGAGGATCATGACTAAGGGAGTGCTGCACTGTTGGAGGACCAGTATTGAGGGAGTGCTGTACTGTCGAAGGTCCCAGCCTTTGGATAGGATTTTAAACTGAGGCTGTAGTCTGCCTCTCAGTGGAGGTGAAAGGTTCAATACTGCTTCAATGAGGAGTAGGGGCCAATATTTATCCCTCAATCAACATCACTAAAACACATGATGACCTTGTCATTGTGACCTTGCTGTTTGGGGGATGTTGCAGAGATCCAATTAGCTGCTGTGTTCCTGACATTGACCATACCTCACCAGCATTTCATTGGATGTGAAGCAGTTGGAGACACTGAGGCAGTGAAAGGTGCTATAAAGATGCAATTCCCGCTCTGTGTACCTGAAGTGATGAGTGCCTTCTAACTGTCCAAATCCACTCCCTGGAACCACACAGATTCCGGTCTCCTCCAGCAGCTTCATACAGAAGTACATATCGGGAGTCTGTCCTGCAGCCTGTAGGGAGAGGATTAGTGTCGGTTAAGGCAAGGCTCGGTTACCCTGGTCTGCTACCTCTCTTACTGGTCTCATAATCCAGAGAACGCAAGCTCAAACTCACCAAGGCAGTCTGAGAATCCCAGTTCTGTTAGAATAATCTGCATATAAAAAACTGGTTTCATTTAGAGTGACCATGTCCATAAGGGTCTTTAGGGAAGGGAATCTGCATCCTTACCCTCTGCATGAGTCCTGACCCACACCAAGGTGATTGACTGTGAACTCACTGTGAAATAGTGCAGCAAGCCATTCAGTTACATTAAAACCACTCAATCTTCAGCAAGGTATTTCCCCATTGTCACAGGAACACTAGGAACATTGTCAGTGATGCATCGTCTACAAACTTTCATGGTAGAGGAATCCCTCATTCATCACCCACAGGAGAACAGGCTCAAGGGGCTGAATGGCCTCCTCCTGTTCCCTTGGTCTTTCTCCTTTATCCTGATTGAATTTCCTAAGTTTGAGGAATTGATGATGAGAATTGGAATGAGCTAGAACTTGGGATGGGGAGGAAGCGAGAGAGAGTTGGGTAGATAGGGAGAAGTTTGAGGAGAAAGCTTCCCACGCAGCGAGTGGTTAGGGTCTGGAATGCACTGTCTGAGAGTGTGGGGGAGGCAGATCCAATCGAGGCATTCAACAGGGAGCTAGGCTGTTATCGGAAAAGGAAGAACGTGCAGGGTTACAGGGAGAAGGTGGGGGAATGGTACCAGGTCAATTGCCCCATCAGATGGCTGGCACAGTATGACGGGCTGAAGGGCCTCCTCCTGTGCTGTGACCATTCTGCGATGATATTCCATGATTCTGATCCATCTCCTCTGATAGATAAGTGAAGATTGAGAGGGCACAATGTTAGAATGAGAGCTGTGCTGTACAGGGGTGAAATCAGGGAGCACTGTCTCACACAAAGGCCAGCGCAATTTAGAATCAATCATTATACGTCTTCAAATATCAGAAACACCTCTGTTCTTGAATCAAAGGGTTTGGTGTTCAAGACGTGAGATCATCCATAGAATTCTTTTTAATTTAATTCATTCACAGGATGTTGGTGTCGCTGGCTGGGCCCAGCATTTATTACCCATCCCTAATTGCCCCTTGAGAAGGTGGTGGTGAGCTGCCTTCTTGAACCGCTGCAGTCCATGTGGTGTAGGTACACCCACAGTGCTGTTAGGGAGGGAGTTCCAGGATTTTGACCCAGCGACAGTGAAGGAACGGCGATATATTTCCAAGTCAGGATGGTGAGTGACTTGGAGGGGAACTTCCAGGTGGTGGTGTTCCCATCTATCTGCTGCCCTTGTCCTTCGAGACGGTAGTGGTTGAGGGTTTAGGAGGTGCTGTCTCGGGAGCCTTGGTGAGTTTCAAGCGGGGCTGCTTTGTCCTGGACAGTGTTGAGCTTCTTGAGTGTTGTGGGAGCTGCACTCATCCAGGCAAGTGGGGAGTATTTCATCACACTCCTGACTTGTGCCTTGTAGATGGTGGACAGGCTTTGGGGAGTCAGGAGGTGAGTTACTCACTGCAGGATTCCCAGCCTCTGACCTGCTCTTGTAGCCACAGTATTTATATGGCTGGTCCAATTCAGTTTCTGGTCAATGGTAACCCCCAGGATGTTGATAGTAGGGGATTCAGTGATGGTAATGCCATTGAATGTCAAGGGGCGAGGGTGAGATTCTCCCTTGTTGGAGATGGTCATTGCCTGACACTGTGTGGTGTGAATGTTACTTGTCAGCCCGAGTCTGGATATTGTCCAGGCCTTGCTGTGGATTGTGGGGGAGCAGAGGGGTAGGTTCACCTGGCTGTTATGAAAGTTTAGGCAGGTTTTTGGGTTTTACCTGAGCTGCTGCTATGGCCTTGGGTGGGATCTCAATCCTGGGAAACGAGTACATGGCTCCCTGCACAGGGTTACACCGGATCCCAGGGGTATCGCCAAACACTTCCTCCGTCAGACGCGCCCTTTCTGCCAAACAGCTCAGCACATACTGCTTCTCCTAGGGATAATCCAGACAAAAGAGCACACTGAGAATCTTTAACACATCAGCTTCACTTACTGTGGCCAGAACCCCTGCATCACTATTACTAATGGTACCAAGTATAGCATTCGATATAGCCAGGACAGGTACAGCACAGGGTTAGATACAGAGTAAAGCTCCCTCTACACTGTCCCCATCAAACACTCCCAGGACAGGTACAGCACGGGGTTAGATACAGAGTAAAGCGCCCTCTACACTGTCCCCATCAAACACTCCCAGGACAGGTACAGCACGGGGTTAGATACAGAGTAAAGCTCCCTCTACACTGTCCCCATCAAACACTCCCAGGACAGGTACAGCACGGGGTTAGATACAGAGTAAAGCTCCCTCTACACTGTCCCCATCAAACACTCCCAGGACAGGTACAGCACGGGGTTAGATACAGAGTACAGCTCCCTCTACACTGTCCCCATCAAACACTCCCAGGACAGGTACAGCACGGGGTTAGATACAGAGTAAAGCTCACTCTACACTGTCCCCATCAAACACTCCCAGGACAGGTACAGCATGCAGTTAGATACAGAGTAAAGCTTCCTCTACACTGTCTCCATCAAACACTCCCAGGACAGGTACAGCACAGGGTTAGATACAGAGTAAAGCTACACTGTCCCCGTCAAACACTCCCAGGACAGGTACAGCACGGGGTTAGATACAGAGTAAAGCTCCCTCTACACTGTCCCCATCAAACACTCCCAGGACAGGGACAGCACGGGGTTAGATACAGAGTAAAGCTTCCTCTACACTGTCCCCATCAAACACTCCCAGGACAGGTACAGCACGGGGTTAGATACAGAGTAAATCTCCCTCTACACTGTCCCCATCAAACACTCCCAGGACAGGTACAGCACGGGGTTAGATACAGAGTAAAGCTGCCTCGATACTGTCCCCATCAAACACACCCAGGACAGGTACAGCACAGGATTAGATACAGAGTAAAGCTTCCTCTACACTGTCCCCATCAAACACTCCCAGGACAGGTACAGCACGGGGTTAGATACAGAGTAAAACTCCCTCTACACTGTCCCCATCAAACACTCCCAGGACAGGTACAGCACGGGGTTAGATACAGAGTAAAGCTCCCTCTACACTGTCCCCATCAAACACTCCCAGGACAGGTACAGCACGGGGTTAGATACAGAGTAAATCTCCCTCTACACTGTCCCCATCAAACACGCCCAGGACAGGTACAGATTGTTTCAGAGTGAGCCATTGGTGCTAACGATGATTCAGGTAAGTCCCAATGTTGCTGTTCAGTTTTCATTTGGAATTGTGAAGTATTTGATGAGGATATTAATCTCTACTCTGAATGACAGGAAGATTATTCACCCTTGGAATCCACTCACTTTCAGGAACCTTTCGTAAGAGGGTTCTCCTGGCTGTGGGGGATTTGTGATCACTCCAAGCACTGCCTGTCCTGACACTGGGGGGCAGAGACGCACCGAGATCAGTTTGATCAACTGCTTCCTTACATCAGGGTCCAGATTGATTATCTCCATGTAGCCCCCTCGGTAACCACACCTACAGCGAGAGGAAGGTACAAACAGCAAGATTAGAGCCGTGGGAGCTCAGGAGTTAGTGACAGAGACTCTCAGTGTATTACCAGCTTTCACACAGAAGTGAGACAGTGCACATCAGGACACTGTTCAACTCATGTGAACAAACAGCCATGGTCACAGTGAACAGGAGCAGGACACGGTGCTGTTCCTGAACCCTGGGATATGAAGGTTAATCCAAGAGCCTTCCTCAAGGCAGCAATTTGCCTCCTCCCCAGCCCATTCCCATCCTCCCCCCACCATCCCCCAACCACCCACTCAGCGTTCCCACTCCCACCCTCCCCAAGCCATTCTCATCCCCCACTCTCCCCTCTCCTCAACCACCCACTGCTCCCACTAACCCCCTCGCCCAACACTGCCCTCCTCACCAAACACCCACCCATAAGACCATAAGATGTAAGAGCAGAAGGAGGCCATTCGGCCCATCGAGTCTGCTCTGCCATTCAACGAGATCATGGCTGATCTGACAATCCTCAACTCCACTTTCCTGCCTTTTCCCCATAACCCTTGATTCCCTTACTGATTAAAAATCTGTCTATCTCAGCCTTGAATATACTTAACGATCCAGCCTCTACAGCCCTCTGTGGTAAAGAATTCCACAATTCACTGCCCTCTGAGAGAAGAAATTCCTCCTTATCTCTGTTTTAAATGGGTGACGCCCTTACTCTGAGATTATGCCCCCTGGTCCTAGACTCTCCCAAAAGGGGAAACAACCCCTCAGCATCTACCCTGTCCAGCCCCCTAAGAATCTTATATGTTTCAATAAGGTCACCTCTCATTCTTCTAAACTCTAATGAATACAGGCCCAACCTACTCAACCTCTCCTCATAAGAAACTCCCTCCATCCCCAGGATCAACCTAGTGAACATTCTCTGGACTGCCTCCAATGCCAGTATATCTTTCCTTAGATAAGGGGACCAAAACTGTTCACAGTATTCTAGGTGTGGTCTAACTAGTGCTTTGTAGAGTTTTAGTAAGACTTCCCTATTTTTATATTCCATTCCCTTTGTAATAAAGGCCAACATTCCATTTGCCTTCCCTATTACCTGTGGAAATTGTATGTTAGCTTTTTGGGATTCATGCACAAGGACCCCCAAATCCCTCTGTGCTGCAGCTTTCTGCAGTCTTTCTCCGTTTAAATAATATTCAGCTCCTCTATTCTTCCTACCAAAGTGCAGAACCTCACATTTTCCCACATTATATTCGAACTGCCACATTTTGCCCACTCACTGAACCTGTCTATATCCCTCTGGAGACTGTGTCATTCTCACCACTTGTCTTCCCACCTATTTTTGTGTCACCTACAGACTTGGCGACAGTACAATCACTTCCCTTATCCAAGTCATGAATATATATTGTAAATAATTGAGGCGCCAGCACTGATCCCTGTGGCACTCCACTAGTTACAGGTTGTCATCCTGAAAATGAGTTATCCCAACTCTGTCTTCTATTAGTTAGCCAATCCTCTATCCATGCTAATATATTACCCCCAACACCACGGGCTCTTATTAAGTAGCCTTAAGTGCGGTACCTTATCGAATGTCTTTTGGAAATCCAAATATATTACATCAACTGGTTCCCCTTCATCTATCTTGCTTGTTTCCTCCTCAAAAAATTCTAATAAATTTGTCAGGCATGATTTCCCCTTCATGAAGCCATGCTGACTCTGCTCCTCTTCTCACCCACTGTCATGAAGCTATTAATGTATATATTATTGGAAAATATCTTTCTTTTAAAATATAGAGGTTTAGTCTGTGGGTGTGTCTTAATTGGATTAAAGCCAGCTTTAGTATGGGTGCTTTGAGGTTTACTAGTTTTGAGGTGTAAGAGAGGTAGAGTGCATTTGCATTTTTTGAATAGAGCATTCAAGAAGCGGGGTGAAACCTAGTGAGCAGAAACCAAACAATATGTATATATTACTAATAAAATTGGTACTTTGAAAGAGGTTTTATTGTTAGAAGAGGCTGGTGCTACAATGAGAATTTAAATTGAATGAGCTGTGCTAGGTATAACTTCAGCAGTTTGTGTGCGTGCAGGGCAGAGGCAATGTAAGATCAAGGTAGCTGTAAGCCTCCAACTGTCTCCACAGGAATCAAAGTGAAAGGAACCTCATTCTGAATTTGTAAGGTGTAATTTCTTTGCCTGGTGTCTGTTTAAGTCTATGGGTTGCTGTTGCTTTAACGGAGATTAGTTGGGGAACTTGTTAAAAGTTATGACAGTAGCAATTTGTGTATATGTGTATGTGTTTAACTTGTGTAAATTAATAAAATGTTTCATTTATTTTAATATAAAACCTCTCGAGAACTGGTGATCTGATTCCTGAATTTAGAGTTGCATCTCAAACATACAAAAATAAAATTATAGGTTATGACAGTTGTTTAAAGTTTCCCTCTTGGGTTTTTAAATAACTCCACTTTACCGAAAGGCTGTCTCATAACACCCAGCTCTCCCCCACCTCACCCAGCTCTCCCCCACCTCACCCAGCTCTCCCCCGCCTCACCTACCACTCCTCACCCAGCTCTCCCCCACCTCACCCAGCTCTCCCCCACCTCACCCAGCTCTCCCCCGCCTCACCCAGCTCTCCCCCGCCTCACCCAGCTCTCCTCCACCTCACCCAGCTCTCCCCCGCCTCACCCAGCTCTCCCCCACCTCACCCAGCTCTCCCCCGCCTCACCCACCACTCCTCACCCAGCTCTCCCCCACCTCACCCAGCTCTCCCCCACCTCACCCAGCTCTCCCCCACCTCACCCAGCTCTCCCCCGCCTCACCCAGCTCACCCGAGCCTCACCCACCACTCCTCACCCAGCTCTCCCCCACCTCACCCAGCTCTCCCCCACCTCACCCAGCTCTCCCCCGCCTCACCCAGCTCTCCCCCGCCTCACCCACCACTCCTCACCCAGCTCTCCCCCACCTCACCCAGCTCTCCCCCACCTCACCCAGCTCTCCCCCACCTCACCCAGCTCTCCCCCGCCTCACCCAGCTCACCCCCGCCTCACCCACCACTCCTCACCCAGCTCTCCCCCACCTCACCCAGCTCTTCCCCACCTCACCCAGCTCTCCCCCACCTCACCCAGCTCTCCCCCGCCTCACCCAGCTCTCCCCCGCCTCACCCAGCTCACCCCCGCCTCACCCAGCTCTCCTCTACCTCACCCAGCTCTCCCCCACCTCACCCAGCTCTCCCCCACCTCACCCAGCTCTCCCCCACCTCACCCACCACTCCTCACCCAGCTCTCCCCCACCTCACCCAGCTCTCCCCCGCCTCACCCAGCTCTCCCCCGCCTCACCCAGCTCACCCCCGCCTCACCCACCACTCCTCACCCAGCTCTCCTCCACCTCACCCAGCTCTCCCCTCCATCACCCAGCTCTCCCCCACCTCACCCAGCTCTCCCCCACCTCACCCAGCTCTCCCCCACCTCACCCAGCTCTCCCCCACCTCACCCAGCTCTCCTCCACCTCACCCACTGCTCCCCTCCATCACCCAGCTCTCCTCCACCTCACCCAGCTCTCCCCCACCTCACCCAGCTCTCCCCCGCCTCACCCACCACTCCTCACCCAGCTCACCCCTGCCTCACCCAGCTCACCCCCACCTCACCCAGCTCTCCTCCACCTCACCCAGCTCTCCCCCACCTCACCCACTGCTCCCCTCCATCACCCAGCTCTCCCCCACCTCACCCAGCTCTCCCCCACCTCACCCAGCTCTCCCCCACCTCACCCAGCTCTCCCCCACCTCACCCAGCTCTCCCCTGCCTCACCCAGCTCACCCCCGCCTCACCCAGCTCTCCCCCACCTCACCCAGCTCTCCCCCACCTCACCCAGCTCTCCTCCACCTCACCCAGCTCTCCCCCACCTCACCCAGCTCTCCCCCACCTCACCCAGCTCTCCCCCACCTCACCCAGCTCTCCCCTGCCTCACCCACCACTCCTCACCCACCGCTCCCCCCCATCACCCACCTCTCCCCCCAACTCACCCACCACACACCCCCATCACCCACCACAACCCCAACTCACCCACCACTCCTCACCCACCACTCCTCACCCACCGCTCCCCCCCATCACCCACCACTCCCCCGCCTCACCCACCGCTCCCCCCCTCACCCACCACTCCCCCCCTCACCCACTACTCCCCCCCCATCACCACCACTCCCCCCCACCATCACTCGGCGTACTCACTCTCCCATGTAACCCTTGGAGACAGAATGGAATGAAGCCAATTCCACGTTGTCGGAATATTCTGGACCCATTTCAAAGAGAATTTTCTTAAAGGAATGGAACTGACAGCCCTCAGCGTAAACATTGTCCTGATAGACCTGTTGGGAGGAAAGGATTTGCTGTCAGGGTATTTCTGTCCCCCAAGAATTCACACACAGGAATTCTCTTAACACGAAAGCCCAGTTAATTCCTCACTTCATCCCTCATGTGGCTTTTCCAGAGTAGCTCTCAGTCCCCCCTCCCCCCAAACCCACCCTCTCGCCCAAACCCACCCCCTCCCCCAAACCCACCCCCTCCCCCCAAACCCACCCCCTCCCCCCAAACCCACCCTCTCCCCCAAACCCAACCTCTCACCCAAACCCACCCTCTCGCCCAAACCCAACCTCTCGCCCAAACCCACCCCCTCCCCCCAAACCCACCCCCTCACCCAAACCCACCCCCTCCCCCCAAACCCACCCTCTCCCCCCAAACACACCCTCTCCCCCAAACCCACCCCCTCCCCCCAAACCCACCCCCTCCCCCAAACCCACCCTCTCCCCCAAACCCAAACTCTCACCCAAACCCACCCCCTCCCCCCAAACCCACCCCCTCCCCCAAACCCACCCTCTCCCCCAAACCCAAACTCTCACCCAAACCCACCCTCTCGCCCAAACCCACCCTCTCGCCCCAAACCCAACCTCTCACCCCAAACCCACCCCCTCCCCCCAAACCCACCCCCTCCCCCAAACCCACCCCCACCCCCAAACCCACCCCCTCCCCCAAACCCACCCCCTCCCCCCAAACCCACCCCCTCCCCCCAAACCCACCCTCTCACCCCAAACCCAACCTCTCACCCAAACCCACCCCCTTCCCCCAAACCCACCCTCTCGCCCCAAACCCACCCCCTCCCCCCAAACCCACCCACTCCCCCCAAACCCACCCTCTCACCCAAACCCACCCCCTCCCCCCAAACCCACCCCCTCCCCCAAACCCACCCCCTCCCCCCAAACCCACCCTCTCACCCCAAACCCAACCTCTCACCCAAACCCACCCCCTCCCCCCAAACCCACCCTCTCGCCCCAAACCCACCCCTCCCCCCAAACCCACCCCCTCCCCCCAAACCCAACCTCTCACCCAAACCCACCCCCTCCCCCCAAACCCACCCTCTCCCCCAAACCCACCCCCTCCCCCCAAACCCACCCCCTCCCCCCAAACCCACCCCCTCACCCAAACCCACCCCCTCCCCCAAACCCACCCCCTCCCCCGAAACCCACCCCCTCACCCAAACCCACCCTCTCCCCCAAACCCACCCCCTCCCCCAAACCCACCCTCTCACCCAAACCCACCCCCTCCCCCAAACCCACCCCCTCCCCCCAAACCCACCCCCTCCCCCCAAACCCACCCCCTCCCCCAAACCCACCCCCTCCCCCCAAACCCACCCTCTCACCCAAACCCAACCTCTCACCCAAACCCACCCCCTCCCCCCAAACCCACCCTCTCACCCCAAACCCACCCCCTCCCCCCAAACCCACCCCCTCACCCAAACCCACCCCCTCCCCCAAACCCACCCCCTCCCCCCAAACCCACCCCCTCCCCCAAACCCACCCTCTCCCCCAAACCCACCCCCTCCCCCAAACCCACCCCCTCCCCCCAAACCCACCCCCTCACCCAAACCCACCCCCTCTCCCCAAACCCACCCCCTCCCCCAAACCCACCCTCTCCCCCAAACCCACCCCCTCCCCCCAAACCCACCCTCTCCCCCAAACCCACCCCCTCCCCCCAAACCCAACCTCTCACCCCAAACCCACCCCCTCCCCCCAAACCCACCCTCTCACCCAAACCCACCCCCTCCCCCCAAACCCACCCTCTCACCCAAACCCACCCCCTCCCCCCAAACCCACCCTCTCCCCCAAACCCACCCCCTCCCCCCAAACCCACCCCCTCCCCCCAAACCCACCCTCTCACCCAAACCCACCCCCTCACCCCAAACCCACCCTCTCCCCCAAACCCACCCCCTCCCCCAAACCCACCCCCTCCCCCAAACCCACCCTCTCCCCCAAACCCACCCCTCCCCCAAACCCACCCCCTCCCCCCAAACCCACCCCCTCCCCCAAACCCACCCCCTCCCCCCAAAACCCACCCCCTCCCCCGAAACCCACCCTCTCACCCAAACCCACCCTCTCACCCAAACCCACCCCCTCCCCCCAAACCCACCCCCTCCCCCCAAACCCACCCCCTCCCCCCAAACCCACCCTCTCACCCAAACCCACCCCCTCCCCCCAAACCCACCCCCTCCCCCCAAACCCACCCCTCCCCCAAACCCACCCTCTCACCCAAACCCACCCCCTCCCCCCAAACCCACCCCCTCCCCCAAACCCACCCTCTCACCCCAAACCCTCCCCCAAACCCACCCTCTCCCCCCAAACCCACCCTCTCACCCAAACCCACCCTCTCACCCAAACCCACCCCCTCCCCCCAAACCCACCCTCTCACCCAAACCCACCCTCTCACCCAAACCCACCCCCTCCCCCCAAACCCACCCCCTCCCCCCAAACCCACCCCCTCCCCCCAAACCCACCCCCTCACCCCCAAACCCACCCTCTCCCCCCAAACCCACCCTCTCACCCCAAACCCACCCTCTCACCCAAACCCACCCCCTCCCCCAAACCCACCCTCTCACCCCAAACCCACCCCCTCCCCCAAACCCACCCTCTCACCCCAAACCCACCCCCTCCCCCAAACCCACCCTCTCACCCAAACCCACCCTCCCCCCAAACCCACCCTCTCACCCAAACCCACCCCCTACCCCAAACCCACCCCCTCCCCCCAAACCCACCCCCTCCCCCAAACCCACCCCCTCCCCCCAAACCCACCCTCTCACCCCAAACCCACCCCCTCCCCCAAACCCACCCCCTCCCCCCAAACCCACCCTCTCACCCAAACCCACCCTCTCCCCAAACCCACCCCCTCCCCCAAACCCACCCCCTCCCCCCAAACCCACCCTCTCACCCAAACCCACCCCCTCCCCCCAAACCCACCCTCTCCCCAAACCCACCCCCTCCCCCCAAACCCACTCCCTCCCCCCAAACCCACCCTCTCACCCAAACCCACCCTGTCACCCAAACCCATCCCCTCCCCCCAAACCCACCTTCTCACCAAATCCCTCAGCCCCTCCCCCACTCTGGGAATACCGACCTGCTCACACTGTCGCACTGATACATTAAACTATTGGGCAAGACTTTGAGGAAAGGAATTTGATTTGGGAAAGTGTGAGTTCATCCACTTTGGACCTAAAGATCGATCAGAGTATCTGCGAAATAGAAAGGCGTTAGGAATGTAGAGGAGCAGAGATATTTAGGCGACCCAAGCATAGAAATCACTAGACTTAGGAAATCACTAATATCTATTGGACAGTTACAAACAAATAAATCTGGAGTATTTTATCGAGGGAGCTGTAACACAAAGGAGTCAACGATACACTTCAGGTGTACAAAGATCTGGCCAGATCCCCTCTGGAGTAACTGCGTTCAGTTCAGTGGCCCAGACGTTAGAAAGGATCATCATCTTTTTGAGATCTGCGCCCAAAGACAGGTCTGACCTATAGTGTCGCAGCCTCCATCTTGTGACTGTTGCTTGGGGCAATATGTTTTGGAGCCAACTAGGGATAAAGCTATAAAAACAAAAAAACTGCGGATGCTGGAAATCCAAAACAAAAACAGAATTACCTGGAAAAACTCAGCAGGTCTGGCAGCATCGGCGGAGAAGAAAAGAGTTGACGTTTCGAGTCCTCATGACCCTTCGCTCAAGTTCTGTCGAAGGGTCATGAGGACTCGAAACGTCAACTCTTTTCTTCTCCGCCGATGCTGCCAGACCTGCTGAGTTTTTCTAGGGATAAAGCTATATTAGATCTAGTATTGCGTAATGAAGCAGGCTTAATTAGTAATGTCCTAGTAAAAGATCCACTGGGAAATAGTGATCATAATATCATTGAGTCCCAGATTAAGTTTGAAAGTGATATAGCCCATCCCAAACAAGAACCCTAACATTAAATAGAGCCAAATACATGGGTATGAGGTGAGAACTGGCTACCGTTAACTGGGTAATTAGATTAAAAGCTGTGGAGGTAAATGAACATGGGAAATATTTAAAGAAACAATTCAAAATGTCCAACAAAAATACATCCCATTGAAACAAAAACTCAATGAGAAAGTCCCATCCGTGGCCCACTCAGGAGGTTATGGATAGTATTAGGTTAAAGCAACAGGGTCACAATAATGCAAGAAACAGTAGCAAGTCTGAGGATTGGGAGTGTTTTAGAAACCAGTAAAGGGCCACCAAAAAGTTGATAAAAGAGAAAAGGTAGAATATAAGAGTAAACTAACCAGAAATATAAAAACAGATTGTATAAGTATATAAAAAGGAAGAGCATAGCTAAGATTTAAGACGGAGATAGGTAGGTTCTTGATTGGTAAGGGGATCAAAGGTTACGGGGAGAAGGCGGAAGAATGGGGTTGAGAAACTTATCAGCCATGATTGAATGGCAGAGCAGACTCGATGGGCCGATTGGCCTAATCTCTGCTCCTAAGATTAACATTGGTCCCTTCGAATCAGAGACAGGGGAAATTACCATGGGGAATGAGGAACTGGCAGAGGCATTGAACAAATATTGTGTGTGTGTCTTCACAAGAGAAGACTCAAGTTTCACCCCAGAAAAGGATAGTAACCAGGGGTTAAAAGGAGTGAGGAACTCAGGGGAATAAATATCAACAGAGAAAAGGTATTGGCAAAACTTAAGGGTCTAAGATGTGACAAATTGCTGGGACCTGAATGTCTACACGCTAGGATTCTGAAGGAGGTAGGCACAGGGGTAGTGGGTGTACAGGCTGTAACTTTCCAGAATTCATTGGATTTGGGAATGGTCCCATCAGACTGGAAGTTGGCAAATGTTACTCTGCTTTTCAGGGAGAGAAGGGGGGAAAGAGAAAACAGGGAACAGTTAGCCTAACATCAGAGGTAGGGGAAACGCTGGGATCTGTTGTTAAGGAGGTGGTAACAGTGCAGGTAGTAAAATGTGGTATGGTCAGAACAAGTCAAACCACGGAGTGTGGTGGGACAGAGCAGAATCGCCACCAGTTTGGTGAGAAAGGGGTTCGGTGAGGGGCAGGAGGAGGGAGGTGCTCTTTTCCTTTTCCATTCTCTATCTTCTGCAGCCTTCAGGGAGACCGGGGCCAGGATTTTGCCCTGGTCGGACGGGCTGGGTGGGGTGAATGGGACCGGTCAGGGAAGCCCGCGATTTCAAGTCAATGAAGGCCCCCCCCACCCCCCCAGCATGAAACGCGGGCAGCAGCGCTGCCTGTGTGAGGTGTGGGGGGTGGGGGAAGGGGGGTTGAGGGGAGGGGGAACGACATGCGGGTAAATTTGCGTATGCGCGTGACAACGCGCTGGAAAAACTCCCTGAGGCACGGGTTAAAAATAAATCAGTTTAAAAGCATGTCCCCTCCTGTGTCCGTGTCGCATGAGCAGGGACTTGCTACTGATGACACATTAAAATTGTTATTTTATTTCTAATTGGTGTTGGAAACCTCAACCCGCCCGTAAGGTTGGAGGGGCAGTGAAAAATCTAATTCAATTATACATTTCATGGCCTTAATAGGCCTGTTAATTGTTGGCGGGAGCACTGTCGACTTCTGCTCACGCCGGCCGGCTGAAATATCGCCCGAGTGCGCGATGACATCAGGGAACTCGCCCAACGACATCGCGCATCATTGTACACGCGTTCAGGTTGAGCCCACGCCCTCCTGACCAGCAGGGCATTCTGCCCCATGGGGTTGAAAAGCTGCACGAGGTGGCACATTGACCTTCATTGCAAGGAGATTGCAGAACAAGAGTAAAGAAGCCTTGCTACAGTTGTACAGGGTTTTGGTGAGACCACAGCTGGAATACTGTCTGCAGTTTTGGTTTCCATGTTTAAGGAAGGATATACTCGCATTGGAGGCGGTACAGCGAAGGTTCACTAGATCGGTCCCTGGGATGACAAGGTTGTCCTATGAGGCGAGGCTGAGTAAACTGGGTCTATTCCGTCTGGAGTTAAGAATGAGAAGCTCTCCCACCTATCCCTGACCTTCTATCTTGCTCCACCCCCTCTTAAACAGTATAAAATCCATCACATTTCTACTTCTCTTTAGCTCTGAAGAAGAGTCACACGGACTCGAAACATTAACTCTGTTTCTCTCCCCACAGATGCTGCCAGAGCTGCTGAGTTTTTCCAGCATTTTCTGTTTTTATTTTAGATTTTCAGCATCTGCAGTATTTTGCTTTTATCTTCCGGAAGGAGATATCGTCCTGGGAGGGGTGCAGTGCAGATTCACCAGGATGATACCCAGTTAAAATGTTAAATTTTGAGGACAGGATGTATAGGTATGGAAGAATGGCTGATCTTTGTAAATGGTGGGCAGGCTTTGGGGAGTCAGGAGGTGAGTTACTTGCCACAGGATTCCTAGTCTCTGACCTGCTCTTGAAGCCACAGTATTTTATATGGCTAGTCCAGTTCAGTTTCTGGTCAATGGTAACCCCCAGGATGTTGATGGTGGGGTATTCAGTGATGGTAATGCCATTGAACATCAAGAGGTGATGGTTAGATTCTCTCTTGTTGGAGATGGGAATTGCCTAGTACTTGTGTGACATGAATATTACTTACCACTTCTCAGCTCAAACCTGGATATCGTCCAGGTCTTGCTGCATTTGGACATGGACTGCTTCAGTATCTGAGGGGTTGCGAATGGTGCTGAACATTGTGCAATCATCAGCGAACATCCCCACTTCTGACCTTCTGATGGAAGGAAGGTCATTGATGAAGCAGCTGAAGATGGTTGGGCCGAGGACACGACCCTGAGGGACTCCTGCAGTGATGTCCTAGAATGTGGATGTTGTGCTCCAAGTGTTCAGAGCGATCTGACCCCTGCTGACCCAGCGGTGCCAGTCTCACCATTGGCGACCCGCAGTAGGCTTCACTGATGAATGTAAGTAATGTGCGGCATATTCCTCTGTTGCTGACAGGTAAGCAGCACCTATATAAACACCCATGGAAGCAATATCTTACGTGACATTTAGAATGGAAAGAAGCAATGTAGCAGAGGGAAACAGCCAGGTTCCAGGGGATAAGGGAGGGACAAGCACTTTGGAGCAGACAACATTGCATGAGGCTCAATCCAAACCTCACCTCGCCTCAAGAACCAACAAGGTGTAAAATCAGGCACTGGCTCTGTGCTGAGGCTGCTCGTTCTGATTCACGCTACCTGCGGTAAGAGGTGCAGTGGGTCCTATTAGTGCGCAGGGCAAGGCCTTTGAGTACTTTGTATCGGTATTTACTAAGGAAGAGCGATCTGACATAACATCGGTAGAAGTGGAGAGTGTAGAAGTAATGGTTGTGGTGAAACTATCTTTCTATTTATTCATTCACAGGATGTGGGCTTCGCTGGCTGGGCCCAGCATTTATTGCCCATCCCTAATTGCCCCTTGAGAAGGTGGCGGTGAGCTGCCTTCTTGAGCCGCTGCAGTCCATGTGGTGTAGGTACACCCACACAGCCTGGATAGGCTGGGGCTGTTTTCCTTGGAGCAGAAAAGGCTGAGGGGGGACCTGATAGAGGTGTACAAAATTATGAGGGACATAGATAGGGTAGATAGGAAGAAACTTATCCCCTTAGCGAAGGGATCAATAACCAGGGGGCATAGATTTAAGGTAAGGGGCAGGAGGTTTAGAGGGGATTTGAGGAAAGATTTTTTCACCCAGAGGGTGGTTGAGAGGATGGTAGAGGCAGGAACCCTCACAATTAAGAAGTATTTAAATGAGTACTTGAAACACCATAGCATACAGGGTTATGGGTCAAGTGCTGGAAAATGGGATTCGAATAGATAGGTGTTTGATGGACACAATGGACCAAAGGGCCTGTTTCTGTGCTGTATAACTCTATGTTGTTAGGGAGGGAGGAGGTACTGGAAAGGCTGGATATACTCAGAGTGGATAAGTCACCTGGTCTAGGTTACTGACGGAGGTGGGGGTGGAGGGAGCAGGAGGGTTCACCTTCCAATTTTCCCGAGATACGGGGAGGTTCCAGAGGCCAATGAGTGAATTGCAAATGTGACACCCTTACTCAGGGAGGGGTGTGAGGACAGTGCTAGTAACTACAGGCCGGTTAGGTTAACATCAGTGGGAGCGGTAATCAGGGAAAACATCGCCAGGGTATTGGAGAGAGTTTATTAAGAGGAGCTAGCACCGGGATTTGTCAAAGGCACGACGTGCCTGACTAGTAGACTTGAATTTTTTGATGAGGTAACAGAGAAGGTTGATGAAGGGAATGTAATCAATGCTGTTTACATGGATTATCAGGACACCCTTGACCACATAAAAAGTTAAGAAAATCAAGATTGATAGAATAGGAGGGCAGTGTCAACTTGGGTAAAATCATTGGCTGAAGGTCAGAAAACAGCGAGCGTTGGCGAATGGCCATCATTCAGGCTGGAGGATGGTAGACAGCAGCATTGCCAAGGGTCAGTCCCAGTGCCACTGTGTGTTTTACATATACAAATGGGGGAGGGGCTGGCGTAGTGCTGTTGTCACTGGACTGGTAATCTCGAAACCCAGCGTAATGCTCTGGGGAACCTGGGTTTGAATCCCCAAAGGCAGAGGTGAAATTCAAATCCAATAAAAATCTGGAATTAAAAAGTCTAATGATGAACCTGTCCATTGTCGTAAAAAACCCTTCTGCTTCCTTTAGGGAAGGAAATCTGCTGTCCTTACCTGGACTACATGTAACTCCAGACCCACAGCAATGTGGTTGACTCTTAAATGGTTCGGTCCCTGAACAAGGGCAATTGGGGGGTGGGTGATAAATGCTGGCCCAGCCAGTGATGCCCACATCCCGTGACCTGGACATTAGAATATGAGTAAACATCCCAAATTTGTCAATGCCAAGCTTAGAGGTGTGGCAAACGGTGAGGATGATATGAATCATGAGCAGACAAGTGCCAGCTGGAATTTCAAACAATTTGGCAGGAAAGACAAAGAGGGGCAATATAGACTTCATGCCACAGTGTTCTAAAGTGTGTGCAGGGACAGACGGATCTGGCTGTTCATGTGCACTGTTAGGACAGAAGAATGGTTAGCAAAGCAAGTTGGGTCTTTGGCTACGTATGTAGAGGTAGAGTACAAAAGCAGGGAAGTTATGATTCTTTTATGGGATGTGGGTAAGGCCACTGAGTGGCTTGCTAGACCAGATTCCCTTGCCCTAAGGGACATTTGTGAACCAGTTTTTACAACAAACAATGATAGCTTCATGCTCACCACTACTGAGACTAGCTTTTCAATTCCAGATGTATTAACTAAATTTCAATTCCACCAGCTGCGGCAGTGGTGGGATTTGAACTTGTGTCCCCCAGGGCATTAGCCTGGGTATCTGGATTACTGGTCCAGTGACATTATCATGACACCACTGTCTCCCCATAAACCTCTGCTTAGGCCACATCTAGGGTAGTGTGTTCAGTTCTGGTCACCACACTTTAAGAAGGAGGTGAGGGTCCCTGACAGGGTGCGGAGGGGATTTACCAGAATGGTTCCAGCGATTGGGGGAGGGGGCAGTTTTAGCCGCAAGGTTAGATTGGAGAAGCTGGGGTTGTTCTCCTCGGGGTGAGGGCAATTGAGGGGAGATTTGATGGGGGATGTACAAGATTATGACAGGTTTAGATAAGGTAGACAAAGAAAGTCTCTTCCCATTCGCTGATGGTACAAGGACCAGGGGAGACAGATTTAAGGTTTCGGGCAAGAGGTACTGGGGGGATGTGAGGAAACACTTTTTTACACAGCGAGAGGTAATGACCCGGAACTTGAGGATAGTGGAAACTCACTACCACTAATAAACTTAACAGGTGAGCTGATAGATTTGACAGAGCTATTCAAAACTGACAGGGGTCTGGACAGAGTAGACAGGGAGAAACTGTTTCCATTGGTGGAAGGATCAAGAATGAGAGGGCATTGGTTGAAGGTAATCGACAGAAGGAGCAATGGAGACACGAGGAGAAAATTTTTCATGCAGTGAGTGGTCAGGGTTTGGAACGTGCTGCCTGAGAGTGTGGGGTGGAGAGAGGCTCAATCCAGTCTTCAAGAGGAAATCAGATTATTATCCAAAGGGAGAACGTGCAGGGTTACGGGGAGAAGGTGGGAGAATGTTACAAAGAGAACCAACACAGGTTCAATAGGCCGAATGGCCTCCTTCAGTGCAGCTTTGCTCTATGACTAGTCTTGTAATCTCTTGGATTAATGAGTGATCTCATTGAGGTGTCTATTGGTAGGTTGGATGGAGTGAACCTATTTCCTCTGGTGTGGGAGAGTCCAGGACAAGGGGCAGAATTCGAGCCCTGAACAGGCTTTTCAGGGGGAGATGTCAGTAAGTACCTCTTCACCCAAAGCAGAGTGAAACTCCGGAACTCTCTCCTCTAAAACGCTGTTGAGACTGCAGTTCAGTTCAGAATATCTAAACTGAGATTGATAAATTGTTAGATAAGGATATTTGCTGGACATGAGCCATAGTGCTGGCATGGAGTTAAGATTCAGCTGAGTCATGATCGGATTGAAGAGTAGAACATGCTTGAGGGTTCGAAATGGCTTCTTCCTGTTTCAATGTTCCTTATTTGGTGAGCCCACCGCCTCACACAATCCTTCATCTTTTTAAGGTCGCATTTTGTGAGCACAACAGTGAAATATCAAAAAGAGAAAAGTGAGGATTTGTATTGATGAGAGAGCTGATAAAGGTCTTAAACACTGGGAGGAGCAGGGCAGGAGGTGGGGACAGAATCTGGCTGTCAGTCCCACCTCCTGGACTGGGTCAAGGTGCATTTCAGAGGAAGTTAGAACTGGTTTGTTTGTCCATCATCATCAAGGGAAATGAATCAAGTATTTCATGTGGAGTGTGCTGGGAGAATCCAGTCTGACAGTTACTGACAGTCCCAGACTGTTACTGAAGTAATTCACAGGCAAATAATCACAGACAGGAGGGGACAAAGCCTAAATGGTTAATGAGAATTTCTGATGAACTGCCCTGCTCTCTACTCGACCTTCAACAGGCACTAGCTACACTCTCCCAGGAGGAACACCGTCCAATGGAGTCCCGAGTTCCACAGGAGGCCTGAACTACACTCAGCTTATATCTGTTGGGCTGGGAGAGAGAGGCCAATTAGACAGGAGTTGTCGGATTGGATTCCTGCACCAGATCCCTGTCCAGGGCTCCAGTTCCAGAGGGGCTGTTTACCCTCTCACTGTTCCCTTGGACAGGGTCAGGCTGCCCTTGGGATTGGAGCAGTGTAACTCACACTGAGCTTTCTACAGCAGACCATGTCCAGCGTTGCCCGGCTACGTGTCATAGAGGCAGAGAGTTTACAGCACAGAAACAGGCCCTTCGGCCCATCATGGCCAACAAGCCCCTATCTACTCTAGTCCCAGTTTCCAGCACTTGGCCCACAGCCCTGTACGCTGCGGAGTTTCAAATGCTCATCTAAATACTTCTTAAATGTTCTGAGGGTTTGTGCCTCTACCACCCCCTCAGGTAGTGAGTTCCAGATTCCCACCACCCTCTGGGTAAAAAAACCCCTCCTTACAGCCCCTCTAAACCTCCTGCCCCTTACCTTAAATCTATGCCCCCCTGGTTATAATGGAGGGATCACAGTGACAAACCATCACAACACCCCCCACACCCATAAACCCCCACATCTGTAACCCCCCCACCCATAACCCCTCTCACCCCACACCCATAAGCCCTCTCACCCCACACACGTAACCCACCACACCTGTAAACCCGCCCCTACCCATAACCCCGTCCACCCCACACCTATAACCCCCCACACCCGTAACCCCGCCCACCCCACACCCATAACCCTGCCCACCCCACACCCATAACCCCGCCCACCCCACACCCATAACCCCACCCACCCCACACCCATAACCCCGCCCACCCCACACCCATAACCCCGCCCACCCCACACCCATAACCCCGCCCACCCCACACCCATAACCCCTCTCACCCCACACCCATAACCCCTCTCACCCCACACACGTAACCCACCACACCTGTAAACCCGCCCCTACCCATAACCCCGTCCACCCCACACCTATAACCCCCCACACCCGTAACCCCGCCCACCCCACACCCATAACCCCGCCCACCCCACACCCATAACCCCGCCCACCCCACACCCATAACCCCACCCACCCCACACCCATAACCCCGCCCACCCCACACCCATAACCCCGCCCACCCCACACCCATAACCCCACCCACCCCACACCCATAAACCCCCACATCTGTAACCCCCCCACCCATAACCCCGCCCACCCCACACCCATAACCCCTCTCACCCCACACACGTAACCCACCACACCTGTAAACCCGCCCCTACCCATAACCCCGTCCACCCCACACCTATAACACCCCACACCCGTAACCCCGCCCACCCCACACCCATAACCCCGCCCACCCCACACCCATAACCCCGCCCACCCCACACCCATAACCCCACCCACCCCACACCCATAACCCCGCCCACCCCACACCCATAACCCCGCCCACCCCACACCCATAACCCCACCCACCCCACACCCATAAACCCCCACATCTGTAACCCCCCCACCCATAACCCCGCCCACCCCACACCCATAACCCCTCTCACCCCACACACGTAACCCACCACACCTGTAAACCCGCCCCTACCCATAACCCCGTCCACCCCACACCTATAACACCCCACACCCGTAACCCCGCCCACCCCACACCCATAACCCCGCCCACCCCACACCCATAACCCCACCCACCCACAACCATAACCCCACCCACCCCACACCCATAACCCCGCCCACCCCACACCCATAACCCCGCCCACCCCACACCCATAACCCCGCCCACCCCACACCCATAACCCCACCCACCCCACACCCATAACCCCACCCACCCCCCACCCATAACCCCGCCCACTGGACACCTATAACCCCGCCCACCCCCCACCCATAACCCCGCCAACCCCACACCCGTAACCCCCCAACTGTAACCCCGCCCCCCCCCCTCCCCCCCCCCACCATAACCAACAGATTTCAACAACATTACCTCATCGGCCATCAAGAAAAGTCCTTCCTCAGCAGCGAATCGGATCACATCCTCTATCACCTGCCTGCTTTGGACCTGACCTATAGGGAGAGAGAGGAGGAGAGGTCAGCTAGGGGGCGTGACCCTCGACCCAGACACCAGCTAGCGGGGGCGTGACCTCAAACCAGACACCAGCGAGGGGGGCATGACCCTCGACCCAGACACCAGCTAGCGGGGGCGTGACCCTCGACCCAGACACCAGCTAGGGGGGGCGTGACCCTCGACCCAGACACCAGCTAGGGGGGGCGTGACCCTCGACCCAGACACCAGCTAGCGGGGGCGTGACCTCAAACCAGACACCAGCGAGGGGGGCATGACCCTCGACCCAGACACCAGCTAGGGGGGCATGACCCTCGACCCAGACACCAGCTAGGGGGGGGCGTGACCCTCGACCCAGACACCAGCTAGGGGGGCATGACCCTCGACCCAGACACCAGCTAGGGGGGGCGTGACCCTCGACCCAGACACCAGCTTGGGGGGGCAGAAACTCTAGGCTATTCCTGGCCCTTTACCCAGTCTCTCCTCTAGTTACCTGTGGGGTTTCCAGGATTAATCACACAAAGTACTTTGGGGTTGCAGTGCCTCCTCGCTTCATTGAGTGCTCGCCGAAGTTCCTCGATGTTCAGTGCCCAGCAATTCTCCTCATCGAGGTAATAGTTCACCTGGACTGCGTTGAGTTCTGCGATAGCAGCTGAATAGAGTGGGTATTGTGGGATTGGGATCATGACTCCAGTCCTCGATTTGCCCTCACCAGACACCAGGAGCTTCAGGGTGGTCTGTGGAGAGACAACAATGTTGGACTTTCTAAGCTGGCTGTGTTATAAATTGTCTCCTTTCATTCAAGGTAAAAATGGAGTCATTTGGAGAGGGGACTCGAACTTCATTTGGAGTCTGCCCGGAGACAAGCCCACGTGACCTGGCTAGTTATGGAGACGGAAACTTGGGGGCCTGAATCTTACATTTTCCGGGTGTGTGTGCGATCGCCGCACCCAATCCCCCACCCCCCCCCCCCTCCCGAACCCAATTTCGTGCTGTTTGGCTAATGAGAAAGGTTCAGTACTGCGAGGTGGGTGGGGGGGGGGGGTGGGGGTGGGGTGAGGGTGAGGGTGCAGGAAGAGGGCGGGCGCAGAGGGAAGGGTGAGGGCTGGCGCTCCCCGAAGGCTGACAGCTGCTGTGGAGCTGACTGAAGGGAACCTGCGGTACAACTTAGGAATGAAATGAGCTCCATAAGCTGCTGCAGACGGTAACAATACTGTCACTGCAGGCGCCTGGTAGCAGCAGCAGATAGCAGATCACCCCCTCAAACACCCTGGTTCCTTTTATTTAATGCCGGATGTTTCAAGCTGCTCTGGAGGTGGTTTGTAGTGAAAGTGTGGAGGCCGCCTGGCCGCTTTGCCAGACGTCTTCTCAAAAGCCAACACAGGTCAGGAACCCGCACCCCCGAGTGAACAGCTTTGAACTCTGGTCTTAAATTCAAAGTAAGGGGCAAGACACGAAGGAAGAGGGAGAGGACCTTGCTGGGCCGAGACTCTTGGACGGTCAGGGTCAGTCAGACCGGTGGGTGGGGGAGGGGTTGGACTCGCTGAAAGTACCTGTCATGCCAGGCAGAAGGAAAGGGTTAAATCATCCCGGCTGATCCAGGGGGCTGTTGAGGACAGGACCTCTGTTGGAGGAAACAGGGAATGTGGAGAGTTAAAAGACCACAGGGGTCACCGGAGGGCACCTCGTGATGGGAAGTCTGTGCGATTATGGTCGGAGGCCTTCGGGAAGGTTCACCCAGGTGGAGCAGGGAGGAGAGAACCTCTTAAAGTCAGGGGGAGCTTGGGGGCGTTAAACACAAGCGATGATATCTGTGGAAAATGTGGGGTAATGTATAAACGTGGTGTGGTATTTTTGGTGGCATTACGAAGTTAATGAGAAGTACCTTTTCTGTATTGTAGAGTATTCGCTTCCCACTGAGCTATATTTAGTCCATGTTAACTGAGTGCTCGTTACAGTAAACATCTCAAAAACGCGAAATCATGTTGGGCAATATTTTGCCCTGGTCACAGGTAAATTCATATCTCTTTTCAAAAGTTATCAGTCTCTATAGGGATGATGATAACACAGCAGACGAGCTGATTCATTCCCAAGGGGATAGTCCACTTGCTGTGGATATGGAGCTGTTCCTGGGAGCGCCGTCCCACATGGGGACGGATCATAGGAGATGGCTTCGTTCTCACCTGCCTGGGAAGATGGTGACTCGGTTTAGGTTCTCATCTGAAAGATAACACATTTATAAGGGTGGCATACCCCTGGAGTGACCCTCTGACAGTGCTGCACTCCCTCAGTACTGACCCTCCGACACCGTGGTGCTCAGTTGGTACTGACTCTCAGTACTGACCCTCTGACTGTGCAGCACTCCCTCAGTACTGACCCTCTGACAGTGCAGCACTCCCTCAGTACTGACCTTCTGACAGTGCAGCACTCCCTCAGTACTGACCCTCTGACTGTGCAGCACTCCCTCAGTACTGACCCTCTGACAGTGCAGCACTCCCTCAGTACTGACCTTCTGACAGTGCAGCACTCCCTCAGTACTGACCCTCCAACACCGTGGTGCTCAGTTGGTACTGACTCTCAGTACTGACCCTCTGACAGTGCAGCACTCCCTCAGTACTAATCCTCTGACAGTGCAGCAATCCCTCAGTACTGACCCTCTGACAGTGCAGCACTCCCTCAGTACTGACCCTCTGACAGTGCAGCACTCCCTCAGTACTAACCCTCTGACAGTGCGGCGCTCCCTCAGTACTAATCCTCTGACAGTGCAGCAATCCCTCAGTACTGACCCTCTGACAGTGCAGCACTCCCTCAGTACTGACCCTCTGACAGTGCAGCACTCCCTCAGTACTGACCCTCCAACACCGTGGTGCTCAGTTGGTACTGACTCTCAGTACTGACCCTCTGACAGTGCAGCACTCCCTCAGTCCTGACCCTCTGACAGTGCGGCACACCCTCAGTACTGCGCTTGAGAGTTAATTTTGAGTTCTGTTTTTAATTAATTGAAATGGGATTCGATCACACACCTGTCTGCCTTGGAGTAATAGTTTCCATCCAAGAAAAATAGTCACACGTAATCCGATCACATCTAATCTCCCTATTTTGATATAATGTTTACTTTTTGCCCGGATGTGGGCTGGCTGGGCCAGCATTTGCTGTCGATCCCGATCCCTCACTCCCCTGGAGAAGCTGATGTTGGAGCAGCTTTGTTGAACTTGTCACAAAACAATAATAATTTCAGAAACCTACTTTACAATCAACCAGAAAAGTATAATGGGTGTGAGTGAAATTGGTTCTGTGTGATTTAATTAAATTAAAGTCAGACAGGCTGTCATGAAGCTATTAATATATATAATATTATTGGAAATTATTTTTAAAAAATAGAGGTTAAGTCTATGGGTGTGTTTTAATTGGATGAAAGGCAGCTAGTCTGGGTGCTTTGATATGTACTAGTTTTGAGGTGTAAACAGAGAGATAGAGTGTATTTGCATTTTGTTGAATAGAGCATTCAAGAAGGGGAGTGAAATCTGGCATCTAACTAGACCTACATCTGGCATGGACAGAGTAGATAGACAGAATCTTTTTCCCAGGGTGGAAGAGTCAATTACTAGGGGACATAGATTTAAGGTGAGAGGAGAAAACTATAGAGGAGATGTGCGGGGCAAGTTTTTTATGCAGAGGGTAGTGAGTGTCTGGAATTCGCTGCCAGAGGAGGTGGTGGGAGCAGGTACGATAGTGGTGTTTAAGAGGCAGCTTGACAAATACATGAATAGGATGGGAATAGAGGGATACGGACCCCGGAAGTGCAAAATGTTTTAGTTGACGGGCAATATGATCAGCGCAGGCTTGGAGGGCCGAAGGGCCTGTTCCTGTGCTGTACTTTTCTTTGTTCTTTGTTCTTTGTTCTAACTAGCTGAGACCAAGTAATATGTTTATATCACTAATAAAATTGGTACTATGAAAGGGGTTTTATTGTTAGAAGAGGTGGAGTTCAAAGAGGCTGGTAATAGAATGAGAATTTACATTCAATGAGATGTGCTGGGTATAACCAATAGCAATTTGTGTGCGTGCAGGGCAGAGGCAATGTAAGATCAAAGTAGCTGTGAGCCTCCCACTGTCTCCACAGGAACCAAAGTGAAAGGAACCTCATTTTGAATTTGTAAGGTAAAAATGCTTTGCCTGGTGTTTGGTTAAGTCTATGGGTTGCTGTTGCCTTAATGGAGATTAGTTTAGGAATGTGTTAAAAGTTATGACAGTGGTAATTTGTAACCATGTGTATGTGTTTAACTTGTGTAAATTAATAAATGTCTCGTGTAGTTTGATATAAAAACCTCTCGAGAACTGGTGGTCTTATTCCTGAATCAAACATACCACTTGAAAATATAGGTTATGATAATTGTCTAAAGTTTCCCTCTGCGATTTTTTAATAACTCAGCTTCACCAAGTGCATCGGTTGTAACAGAAAGGGCTGCTAGCTTGAAATGATCAGAAGAAAGTAGAGGCAAAAGGCATTTGAAATGCTAATGGTTAAACATGGATAATGTGGGAAAGAAATTTCCATTTTTAGATAAGGTTGTTTGGGTTTCAAAGGGATGTTGGGATGTTTACAACTAACAAGATAAATAGAGCAAGGTTATTACTTTTATTTTTCCAAAAAGGTACTGACCACATTAGCACCAAGACGAATTTTTATATTAAGAATTGAACCCTGAACTTTGACTCAATGTGCCCCTGAACTACTAGTCCTGACAGCAAATTTCACATCCTTACAGCAGGTTCCAGAAAGACGTTTCTCCTGTCCATTGGAAACAATTCATTTTGTGTCGACAGCTCCTGGTGTTGATATCTCAATCCTGTGACTGTCTCCTTTCCATCTCGTCCTGTCCATCTTTCACCATCTGAAACTTTCCAATGACACTGGCCGGGGATCTGTTCTAATGTAGTTCCCTTTCAGCATCTGTATTTGCTCATCCACTCACACGGCACCATTCTTCTCACTATTTCCGAGAGGCTATTTCACCTCATCCTTATCATCTCTTGGGCTGCTCAGTCCCTCTCCTGGGACCTGAGGGGGAGGGTGGATGGCCACTGGTCCTTTTTGTCACAGGACACTCCTCCGCTGAGGGGGAGTGACCGCTAGTCCCTCACTCCCCGGTCACTCCTCCGCTGAGGGGCAGTGACCGCTAGTCCCTCACTCCCCGGCCACTCCTCCGCTGAGGGGGAGTGACCGCTAGTCCCTCACTCCCCGGCCACTCCTCCGCTGAGGGGGAGTGACCGCTAGTCCCTCGCTCCCCAGCCACTCCTCCGCTGAGGGGCAGTGACCGCTAGTCCCTCACTCCCCGGCCACTCCTCCGCTGAGGGGGAGTGACCGCTAGTCCCTCGCTCCCCGGCCACTCCTCCGCTGAGGGGGAGTGACCGCTAGTCCCTCACTCCCCGGCCACTCCTCCGCTGAGGGGGAGTGACCGCTAGTCCCTCACTCCCCGGCCACTCCTCCGCTGAGGGGCAGTGACCGCTAGTCCCTCACTCCCCGGCCACTCCTCCGCTGAGGGGGAGTGACCGCTAGTCCCTCACTCCCCGGCCATTCTTCCACTGAGGAGGAATGACTACTGGCCCCTCGCACTGGCTACTCAAAGACAAGGAATGACCATTCACCCTTGGCTCACCACTGACTCCTCTGGCTGATAGAGGGACCATTGGCCCTCCCCAGTCACTCCTGTGGGAGATGTGGAATGATCATCAGCCCCTCCTCCTCACCGGTCATACCCATTGGGTGATGTAGAGTAACTATCTCATGGTGCCGTGTGTCTGTCTGTGTGTTTGGAGTGTGAGAGAGGGGGACGAAGATGGACTGAACAAGGAGGAGGGAGGGAGAGGGGGGCAGGATTGGAATAACCTTGGGTTTGCGGACAGATGTTATGAGGTAGCAGATGATGTGTGCCAGATAGTTCAAATCCACAAGGGAACTTGATCGCGCTATCACAACCATTTTGCATTTTGTATTTATTGTGAAATGCATGCACTGAATTCAGAAGTAATACGTCCATCAAGACTTTTAGAGATTTAAAAAAAAACTAATTTAAAATATTTATTGACAAAAGAGAAGATTTCAAGCACATACATTGAACTACAACTTACTACTATAATAACTCCCAAAATTCCTGATTAACCTGACTCCCAGTTACACCCCCTTTAAGGCAATGGTCCAACAGTAGAGAGAGCGTGGGAGGGAGCGGGAGAGAGAAAGAGAGAGAGAGAGAAAGAGAGAGAGAAAGAGAAAGAGACAGAGGAGGGCGAGTGCGAGAAGGAGAGAGGGGGGCATGAAGGTGAGCTTGCACGAGCATGAGCACCCGAGAGAGAGCCCAAGAGAGACAGTGTGAGAGTGAGGGGGGGAGAGAGAGAGACCGAGCGAGAGACGGAGAGAGAGACCGAGCGAGAGAGGGAGAGACAGTGCGAGCGAGCGAGGGAGGGAGAGAGAGAGAGCGAGCGAGCGAGGGAGCGAGGGAGAGAGAGAGCGAAGGAGAGAGAGAGAGAGCGAGGGAGAGAAAGAGAGACCGAGGGAGAGAGAGAGCGAGGGAGGGAGAGAGCAAGGGAGAGAGAGAGAGAGGGACGGAGAGAGAGAGCGAGGGAGGGAGAGAGCGAGGGAAGGAGAGAGCAAGGGAGAGAGCGAGGGAGAGAGCGAGGAAGAGAGAGAGAGCAAGGGAGAGAGAGAGCGCAAAGGAGAGAGAGAGAGCGAGGGAGAGAGAGAGAGAGCGAGGGAGAGAGAGCGAGGGAGGGAGAGAGAGCGAGGAAGGGAGAGAGCAAGGGAGAGAGAGCAAGGGAGGGAGAGAGAGCGCAAAGGAGAGAGGGAGAGTGAGGGAGAGAGCGAGCGAGGGAGAGAGAGAGCGAGGGAGAGAGAAAGCGAGGGAGAGAGAGAGCGAGGGAGAGAGAGAGCGAGGCAGGGAGAGAGCGAGGGAGGGACAGAGTGAGGGATGGAGAGAGCGAGGGAGGGAGAGAGCGAGCGAGGGAGAGAGAGAGCGAGGGAGAGAGAGAGTGCGAGGGAGGGAGAGAGCAAGGGAGGGAGAGAGAGTGAGGGAGGGAGGGAGAGAGAGAGAGAGCGAGGGAGGGAGGGAGAGAGAGTGAGAGAGGGAGTGAGCAAGAGAGGGAGAGAGCAAGAGAGGGAGAGAGTAAGGGCGAGAGCGAGGGAGAGAGAGCGAGGGAGGGAGAAAGCGAGGGAGGGAGAGCGAGGGAGAGAGAGAGCGAGGGAGAGAGTGAGTGAGAGAGAGAGTGGGAGAGAGAGAGAATGAGGGAGAAAGAGAGCGAGGGAGAGAGTGAGTGAGAGAGAGAGTGGGAGAGAGAGAGAATGAGGGAGAAAGAGAGCGAGGGAGAGAGAGAGCAAGGGAGGGAGAGCGAGGGATGGAGGGTGTGAGGGAGGGAGAGCGTGAGCGAGGGAGAGAGCGAGGGAAAGAGAGAGCGAGGGAGAGAGTGAGGGAGGGAGAGAGAGAGTGAGGGAGAGAGCGAGCGATGGAGAGAGCGAGCAAGGGAGAGAGCGAGCAAGGGAGAGAGCGAGCAAGGGAGAGAGCGAGGGAGGGAGAGAGTGAGGGGGGGAGAGCGAGGGAGGGAGAGAGCAAGGGAGGGAGAGAGCGAGGGAGAGAGCGAGCGATGGAGAGAGCGAGCAAGGGAGAGAGCGAGCAAGGGAGAGAGCGAGCAAGGGAGAGAGCGAGGGAGGGAGAGAGCGAGGGAGGGAGAGAGAGAGTGAGGGAGAGAGCGAGCGATGGAGAGAGCGAGCAAGGGAGAGAGCGAGGGAGGGAGAGAGTGAGGGGGGGAGAGAGCGAGGGAGAGAGCGAGGGAGAGAGCGAGGGAGGGAGAGAACAAGCGACGGAGAGAGCGAGCGAGGTAGAGAGAGAGCGAGGGAGAGAGAGAGAGCGAGGGAGAGAGAGAGTGAGGGAGAGAGAGAGAGAGGGACGGAGAGAGGGAGGGAGAGAGCAAGAGAGCGAGAGAGCGAGAGAGCAAGAGAGCGAGAGAGCGAGGGAGCAAGAGAGCGAGGGAGAGAGAGAGAGCGAGGGAGAGAGAGAGAGCGAGGGAGAGAGAGAGCGAGCGAGAGAGAGAGAGAGGGACGGAGAGAGGGATGGAGAGACCCAGCGAGGGAGAGAGAGAGCGAGCGAGAGAGAGAGGGAGGGAGAGAGCCAGCGAGGGAGAGAGCCAGCGAGGGAGAGAACGAGGGAGGGAGAGAGCGAGAGAGCGAAGGAGAGAGGGAGAGAGGGAGGGAGAGAGCAAAGGAGGGAGGGAGAGAGCGAAGGAGGGAGGGAGAGAGGGAGGGAGAGAGCGAGGGAGAGAGAGAGAGCAAGGGAGAGAGAGAGCGCAAAGGAGAGAGAGAGAGCGAGGGAGAGAGAGAGCGAGGGTAGGAGAGAGCGAGGGAGGGAGAGAGCGAGGGAGGGAGAGAGCGAGGGAGGGAGAGAGAGTGAGGGAGGGAGAGAGAGAGAGAGCGAGGGAGGGACAGAGAGTGAGAGAGGGAGCGAGCGAGTGAGAGAGAGCGAGGGAGAGAGAGAGGGAGGGAGAGAGCCAGCGAGGGAGAGAGCCAGCGAGGGAGAGAACAAGGGAGGGAGAGAGCGAGAGAGCGAAGGAGAGAGGGAGAGAGGGAGGGAGAGAGCGAAGGAGGGAGAGAGCGAGGGAGAGAGAGTGCGAGGGAGAGAGCGAGAGAGGCAGAAAGCAAGGGAAGGAGAGAGGGTGGGGGAGAGCGAGGGAGGGAGAGAGAGAGGGAGAGAGAGCGAGCGAGGGAGAGAGCGAGCGAGGGAGAGAGAGAGCAAGGGAGAGAGAGAGCGAGGGAAAGAGAGAGCGAGGGAGAGAGAGAGCGAGGGAGAGAGAGAGGGAGGGAGGGAGAGAGGGAGGGACAGAGCAAGGGAGAGAGCGAGGGAGGGAGAGAGCAAGGGAGGGAGAGAGCGAGGGGGTAGAGAGCGAGTGAGGGAGAGAGAGCGAGGGAGAGAGAGAGCGAGGGAGAGAGTGAGTGAGGGAGAGAGTGAGGGAAAGAGAAAGAGGGAGGGAGGGAGAGAGGGAGGGAGAGAGCAAGGGAGAGAGCGAGGGAGAGAGAGAGAGCGAGGGAGAAAGCGAGCGAGGGAGAGAGAGCGAGGGAGAGAGAGAGCGAGCGAGAGAGAGAAGGAGGGAGAGAGCCAGCGAGGGAGAGAGCCAGCGAGGGAGAGAACGAGGGAGGGAGAGAGCGAGAGAGCGAAGGAGAGAGGGAGAGAGGGAGGGAGAGAGCGAAGGAGGGAGAGAGCGAGGGAGAGAGAGAGAGCGAGGGAGAGAGAGCGAGCGAGGGAGAGAGAGAGCAAGGGAGAGAGAGAGCGAGGGAAAGTGAGAGCGAGGGAGAGAGAGAGGGAGGGAGGGAGAGAGGGAGGGAGAGAGCAAGGGAGAGAGCGAGTGAGGGAGAGAGCAAGGGAGGGAGAGAGCACGGGCGAAAGCGAGGGAGGGAGAGAGTGAGGGAGGGAGAGAGCGAGGGAGAGAGAGAGAGCGAGGGAGAGAGAGAGCGAGGGAGAGAGAGAGGGAGGGAGAGAGGGAGGGAGAGAGAGTGGGAGAGAGGGAGGGAGAGATCGAGGGAGGGAGAGAACGAGGGAGGGAGAGAGAGAGGGAGAGAGCGAGGGAGGGAGAGAGTGAGGGAGGGAGAGAGCCAGTGAGGGAGAGAGCGAGAGCGAGGGAGAGAGAGAGGGAGGGAGAGAGGGAGGGAGAGAGCGAGGGAGTGAAGGAGAGAGGGAGAGACAGAGGGAGAGAGTGAGGGAAAGAGAGAGGGAGAGAGGGAGAGAGAGAGAGAGGGGAGAGAGAGAGAGAGAGAGAGAGGGAGAGAGGGAGAGAGAGAGAGAGGCAGAGAGGGAGAGAGAGAGGGAGAGAGGGAGAGAGGGAGAGAGAGAGAGAGGCAGAGAGGGAGAGAGAGAGGGAGAGAGGGAGAGAGGGAGAGAGAGAGAGGGAGAGAGAGAGGGAGAGAGGGAGAGAGGGAGAGAGAAGGAGAGAGAGGAGGAGAGAGAAAGGGAGCGGGAGAGAGAGGGAAAGAGAGAGGGAGAGCGGGAGAGAGGGAGAGCGGGAGAGAGGGAGAGAGGGAGAGAGAGAGAGAGGGAGAGAGAGAGGGAGAGAGAGAGACAACATACTTCCAGGGTTTCAATGCTTTCAAATCTCTGTTGATTGTTCACAGTGAGTTGCTGCCAATACCTGGACAATGATTCCTATGTTCTGATGGTGCAGGAATGGACTTTTGGCTGCATCCTGAGTCACTCCATGATCCCAGCCGAAATGCCCGAGCTTCACAGGCATCTCCAGCATGGCAAATGCAGACTTAACCCTTTCACAGTCTGAACCAAGCCAGCAGCACAACGCTGTTTGGGGTTACACAAGGAGTGACGAGGTGTAAGGGTGATTGCCCTTGTGTCTATGGCCCATTTGGTTTCACAGTGAAATCACTGCAAGGAGATAGCAGGTCGTGAGGGAACTCCGAGTGGTACTGATACATCAGAATAACAAGCAAGATCTGTAGCAAGGGAGTGAGTTACAGTCTGGAATCTAACGAGGGGTTCAGGGGGTTTATATATAGAATAATAGATACCCGGGAGTGAGTTACAGACTGGAATCTAATCGAGGGTTTCGGGGTGGTTTATATATCGAATAACAGATACCCAGGAGTGAGTTACAGACTGGAATCTAATCGAGGGTTTCAGGGGGTTTATATATAGAATAGCATACCCAGGAGTGAGTTACAGACTGGAATCTAATCGAGGGTTTCAGGGGGTTTATATATAGAATAGCATACCCAGGAGTGAGTTACAGACTGGAATCTAATCGAGGGTTTCAGGGGGTTTATATATAGAATAGCATACCCAGGAGTGAGTTACAGACTGGAATCTAATCGAGGATTCCGGGGTGGTTTATATATTGAATAACAGATACCTAGGAGTGAGTTACAGACTGGAATCTAATTGAGGGGTTTGGGGTGGTTTATATATAGAATAATAGATACCTGGGAGTGAGTTACAGACTAGAATCTAATCGAGGGTTTCAGGGGGTTTATATATAGAATAACAGATGCCCGGGAGTGAGTTACAGACTGGAAACTAATCGAGGGTTTCAGGGGGTTTATATATAGAATAACATACCCGGGAGTGAGTTACAGACTGGAATCTAATCGAGGATTTCGGGGTGGTTTATATATTGAATAACAGATACCCGGGAGTGAGTTACAGACTGGAATCTAATTGAGGGGTTTGGGGTGGTTTATATATAGAATAATAGATACCTGGGAGTGAGTTACAGACTGGAATCTCATCGAGGGGTTTGGGGTGGTTTATATATAGAATAACAGATACCCAGGAGTAAGTTACAGACTGGAATCTAATCGAGGGGTTTGGGGTGGTTTATAGATAGAATAACAGATACCCGGGAGTGAGTTACAGACTGGAATCTAATCGAGGGTTTCGGAGTGGTTTAAATATTGAATACCAGATACCCAGGAGTGAGTTACAGACTGGAATCTATTTGAGGGGTTCAGGGTGGTTTACATATAGAATAACAGATACCCGGGAGTGAGTTACAGATTGGAATCTAATCGAGGGGTTCGGGGGCAGGGTTTATATATAGAATAACAGATACCCAGGAGTGAGTTACAGACAGGAATCTAATCGAGGTGTTTGTGGGGTTTATATATAGAATAACAGATACCCAGGAATGAGTTACAGACTGGAATCTAATCCAGGGGTTCGGGGTGGTTTATATATAGAATAACAGATACCCGGGAGAGAGTTACAGACTGGAATCTAATCGAGGTGTTTGTGGGGTTTATATATAGAATAACAGATACCCAGGAGTGAGTTACAGACTGGAATCTAATCGAGGGTTTCGGGGTGGTTTATATATAGAATAACATACCCGGGAGTGAGTTACAGACTGGAATCTAATTGAGGGTTTCGGGGTGGTTTATATATAGAATAACATACCCGGGAGTGAGTTACAGACTGGAATCTAATCGAGGGGTTTGGGGGCAGGGTTTATATATAGAATAACAGATACCCAGGAGTGAGTTACAGACTGGAATCTAATCGAGGTGCTTGTGGGGTTTATATATAGAATAACAGATACCCGGGAGAGAGTTACAGACTGGAATCTAATCGAGGTGTTTGTGGGGTTTATATATAGAATAACAGATACCCAGGAGTGAGTTACAGACTGGAATCTAATCGAGGGTTTCGGGGTGGTTTATATGTAGAATAACATACCCGGGAGTGAGTTACAGACTGGAATCTAATCGAGGGTTTCGGGGTGGTTTATATATAGAATAACATACCTGGGAGTGAGTTACAGACTGGAATCTAATCGAGGGGTTTGGGGGCAGGGTTTATATATAGAATAACAGATACCCAGGAGTGAGTTACAGACTGGAATCTAATCGAGGTGCTTGTGGGGTTTATATATAGAATAACAGATACCCGGGAGTGAGTTACAGACTGGAATCTAATCGAGGGGGTTGGGGTGGTTTATATATAGAATAACAGATACCCAGGAGTGAGTTACAGACTGGATTCTAATCGAGGGGGTCGGGGTGGTTTATATATAGAATAACAGATACCCGGGAGTGAGTTACAGACTGGAATCTAATCGAGGTGTTTGGGGGCAGGGTTTATATATAGAATAACAGATACCCAGGAGTGAGTTACAGACTGGAATCTAATCGAGGGGGTTGGGGTGGTTTATATATAGAATAACAGATACCCAGGAGTGAGTTACAGACTGGATTCTAATCGAGGGGTTCGGGGTGGTTTATATATAGAATAACAGATACCCGGGAGTGAGTTACAGACTGGAATCTAATCGAGGTGTTTGTGGGGTTTATATATAGAATAACAGATACCCGGGAGTGAGTTACAGACTGGAATCTAATCGAGGGGTTCGGGGTGGTTTATATATAGAATAACAGATACCCAGGAGTGAGTTACAGACTGGAATCTAATTGAGGTGTTTGTGGGGTTTATATATAGAATAACAGATACCCGGGAGTGAGTTACAGACTGGAATCTAATCGAGGCGTTTGTGGGGTTTATATATAGAATAACAGATACCTGGGAATGAGTTACTGACTGGAATCTAATCGAGGTGTTTGTGGGGTTTATATATAGAATAACAGATACCCGGGAGTGAGTTACAGACTGGAATCTAATCGAGGGGTTCGGGGTGGTTTATATATAGAATAACAGATACCCGGGAGTGAGTTACAGACTGGAATCTAATCGAGGCGTTCGGGGTGGTTTATATATAGAATAACAGATACCCGTGTTTGAGTTACAGACTGGAATCTAATCGAGGTGTTTGTGGGGTTTATATATAGAATAACAGATACCTGGGAATGAGTTACTGACTGGAATCTAATCGAGGTGTTTGTGGGGTTTATATATAGAATAACAGATACCCAGGAGTGAGTTACAGACTGGAATCTGACCTCTGTTTCACTCTGTTCCTTAGTTACCTATTCTATAATTCCTTGCCTGTGGTTGGAAATGCTCTCTCTCTTTCTCTGATTAACTGTTAAAAGTGTGACACGCTTTGCTCTCAGTCACTGCAGTCGTGGAGGTAAATTCTGCACAATTTGGAAGTGGCAGATTTGAAGTGTCAGGTTGCCAATCTCATGCCCGACCCCTGTTGGTGAATTGCCAAGTAAGCACTGGCATCCTTCAAAGGGTGGATTGTGTAATTGTTCAAAGCAAGATTGGGACAGTCACTATCCCAACCAATTAAAACACAGCATGTACCAGACCTCCCGACCACTTCACCAACTTTGTAATTAATGTATTGTGTGCAGTGTACACCAGATGAAGAATAGTATAGCACACAAAACATTCTGGAATGTTCTATAATGACACAAACATTCTCCCCAGTGCCTCACTGAGTAACTGCTCAGTCCAACATGACACCTCAATAAAAATCTACTTCACATGGGACACGTTACTCCCTTTCCCCATCCCACTAGGTCCCAGCTGGCACTCAGTGGAACCACCACCTCTGAGTCATAGCCAGGGAATCATCCCACTCCAGAGCTTTGAAGCCATAAGGCAAGCTCATTGGTCAGTACTGAGGGAGTGCCACACTGTCAGAGGGTCAGTACTGAGGGAGTGCTGCACTGTCAGAGGGTCAGTACTGAGGGAGTGCAGCACTGTCAGAGGGTCAGTGCTGAGGGAGTGCAGCACTGTCAGAGGGTCAGTACTGAGGGAGTGCTGCACTGTCAGAGGGTCAGTACTGAGGGAGTGCTGCACTGTCAGAGGGTCAGTACTGAGGGAGTGCTGCACTGTCAGAGGGTCAGTACTGAGGGAGTGCAGCACTGTCAGAGGGTCAGTGCTGAGGGAGTGCAGCACTGTCAGAGGGTCAGTGCTGAGGGAGTGCAGCACTGTCAGAGCGTCAGTGCTGAGGGAGTGCCAGGGGGGCCAGCACTGAGGGAGTGCTGCGCTGTCATAGGTGCTACCTTTCAGGTTAGGTGTTAAACTGAGGCCCCCAGCTGCTCGGAGTTGACTTAAAAGATCCCATGACACTATTTTGATGAGTAGGCGAGTTGTCCCCAGTGTCCTGGCCAATATTTGTCCCTCAACCAACATCAAATTGTTCCTTGTGGGATCTTGCTGTGCTTCTTGGTTGCTGTACTTCTTACGTTACAACAGTGACTACACCTCAGAAAGTATTTTCAATGTCTCCCGAGCTCTGTGGGTCATGATCAATGGACCTGCACTCACCACAATGGCATCACTGGCTCCAGTCGAGAGGAAGATGTTGCTCGGGTCTGAGGGGATGTCTCCATCTCGGGTCTCGATGTATTTAGCCACGCTGTAACGAACACACTCTAGGCCCTGGCTGGCAGTGTAGGCACCTGGACAAAGACATTGGTTCCACCGTGAGTGTCGAACGAGGCTGAACTCAAAGCCGAAAAGTGCAGCAAGATTATAGCATGCGATGAACCCTGCCACACTCCTGGGCTGCTATCGATGGGAGGAGAGGGACACTCATTTCTGATGATTCAGGTTTTCTTTATTAGATCCCACCTGTCAAAGTGGTGCAGTGGGTAGGGTCCCTGCCTCTTGAGCCAGGAGCTCCAGGTTCCAGTCCCACTCCAGGACTTGATAGGCCAAGGAGGGTGCATTTGTAATGTGGCCAAACAAGCTGAGTGTCAACCTGCAAACCCTTCCAACACACCGGCCAGCCATGTCATGGGAAGAAACTGAAGTCTCTCCCATTACCCTCCATAGCTCCAGGCTACAACATGCATGTCAAAAAAGTGTATTTTGCCACAGCAACTCGGACTCCTCTGGCAGGGGGGGCGGGGGGGGGGACAATGCCCCAGTTGGCTGAATGGCCGGCGGGGATCAGATTGGTGCTGACAGTGTGGGGTTCGACTCACGTCCCCACTGGGATGGGTTCGGGACCTGCTTCCTTGCCCTGCCCGTGGTGGAGATTGTGGAGCTGTGGGTTGGACCTGCCTACACACAGAGAACCCGAGAAACATTGATCCTCATCCCACACATCCCTCCAAACCTCGCCGCTTTCCACCCAGCTCAAATTTGCTGCACTCTCGGTCAAGGTCCATTTTCCATTTTGTCCTGGTTTAATACATTCGAGCTGTTCCTTTGATCCCACCCATGTCCCTGCCACTATTCTGAACCATCTTCACTTTCACATAACTATCAGAATCATACACCACAGCAGGAGGCCATTCAGCCTATATTACCTGTGCTGGCTCTTTGAAAGAGTGATCCAATCTGTTCCATTAACCCCACCAGCTCTTTCCCTTATATCCCTGTAAAAAATTTCCCCTTCAAGTATTTATCCAATTCCCTTTTGTAAGCTATTATTGAATCTGCTTCCACTGCCCTTTCAGGCAGCGCCTTCCAGATCACAGCCACTCACTGTGTAAAAAAAACCTTCCTCACTTTATTTCTGATTCTTTTCCCGATTCTTTTTAATCTGTGTCCCTCTGGTTACTGACCCTCCTGACACTGGAAACAGTTTCTCCTCATTTACTCCACCGAAAGCCCCTCATGATTTCAAACACGTGTATTAAATCTCCTCTTAACCTGCTCTGCTCTAAGGAGAACAACCCCAGCCTCTTTATTATTTTTTTAAAAACATATTTATGACAAGTATAGGCCAATCCCTATTTGCCATCTCCCTACCCGTATCCCCTCAGTCCTTCACTTCTCCAGAACACAGGGATCGCTGGTGAAGACAGGCCATTCCCCCCCCCACATCTATTCTAGCCTCTGCTGTCCTGGTCACTTGATAAGAGGACAATGGAGTAGCTGAGGAATCAGCAATCCATTCCTATTAATGAATCTGCAACAGACCCCAGGCATAAGGTGAGGAGACCTTTCCCAAGTGACACTCACCACCCAGCACATCCCAGCTCACAAAGACCAGCACCCCCCCTGTTCATGAGGTGGAGAGAGAGAAAGAGAGTTCTAAAAGGAAATGGTAAGAATGTAGAAAGAGAGGGAGAGGGGGGCAGAAAAAAGAGGGGAGGGTAAAAGGAGGACATGTTGTGGGGGTGGGGGGAGGGAAGGAACAAGGGAGATGAGAGAAGACAGATTGACAGAGATTGTGGAGAGTGGGGGGGTGGACAGAATGAGGGGAGAAGGCTGTGACTTGGGATTCTGAGTGAATGCCGCCAACACAAAAAGGAAGTGAGAGGGTGTGAGGTAAGGACAGCAAGAGGGGAGGAGTGAGGCTGGGAGACTCGATAGGGGAACAAGGAGACAATGTGGTAGATTGGGAAATGGTTTTATGCTGTCTTTCATTTCCCAATTTTACATCTTTTGCATTTTCAGTAAAAACTTTGGCTCCGTGTCCAGCCAAGTGCATTTTGTATCTTCCTGCTGCCGAAAGCCAATTTCATCCTGCGAAAGCAGAAGTTTAGAAGATGATCTCTAATTCCAGGCATTCTCACATCTGCCTTTGAGCGTGGAGAACGATGTGTCAAGTCCTGCTCTTACCAGAAACTGATCTTACCGAAAGACTTTCCCCCACACGCGTCTAAGATTATCTTTGCCCGCTTTCTGGCATCCTCTGGCACCGTGTGATCGCACAGGAGGTTCGGGAACGTGCAGATCGCTAGAACCTGGGAGACAGATGGGCCATCAATGCATTGACCAGGACAACAAGAACATGCATTTTATACAAAGCAAATCACTGCAGGTGCCGGAAATGTGAGATAAAAGCAGGAAACATTGGAGATACTCAGCAGCTCTGGCAGTATCTGTGCAGAGGGAAGCAGGGTCCAATGTTTCAGGCTGGTGATCCTTCATCAGAGCCGTAGTGGGGTGTTGGTGGGGGGGGGCGTTGGTGGGGGGTGGGTGGCGGGGGGGATGATCGGTTTGCAGCAAGTGGAATGGGGAAGGGCGGGGAGAACAGCAAAGTGAAGGGTCTGAGGAGTGCAGAGATCTCAGAGGGTTGTGTGGGGAGCTGGAAGAGATTACAGAGTTAGGGAGGGGGCAAGGCTATGGGTGGAATTGAAAGGTGGGGGGGGGGGGGCGGTAATTGGCCGATGGGTACAGGGTCGATAGTGTTTAACTTGGTGTGAGTTAGGGCATGGGCAGGGGGCAGAGTGTGGGGGAGCAGCCAGGAGTGTGTTGGAATAGTCGAGTGTGGAGGTGGAACAAATACATGAATGAGGCTTTCAGCTGCAAATCTGGAGTTGGAAGCTAGTCTCTGTAATGGGGGCCAGGAAACTATCATCGATTGTTGTAAAAACCCATCTGGGTCACTAATGTCCTTTAGGGAAGGAAATCTGCTGTCCTTACCTGGTCTGGCCCTACATGTGACTCCGGACCCACAGCAACGTGGTTGACCCTTAAATATTAACTCTTGACTCTTGACTCTTAACTGCCCCTCTGAAAAAGCCCCTCAGTTCAAAGGGCAATTAGGGATGGACAACAAATGCTGGCCTTGCTAGTGACACCCCCATCCCATGAAAGAATAAAGAGAAGGTGTTACAAAGGGGTCTTGATGGTGAACGTGGTCAGAAGCTATACCTCGGAGCCAAATGTTACACCAAGCTTTGGTCTCAGACCAAGGAGAGGAATGGAGTTGATGTTTCGGAAATGCAGTTTGTGGCAGGGATCAAAGGCAATGGCTTCAGTCTTTCCAATAGTTAGCTGCTGCCATTCTATATATTTAAATGGGAGGAAATTTCTGCTCATTCACTATGGGATGTCGGATAAGCTATCAGATAATTTAGTGACAGTGGAATGGTCGAGAGAGATGCTGGTGAGGTAGAGCTGGGTGTCGTCAGTATACATGTGATAACAGACGCTGTGCTTTAAGATGATCTCACTGAGGGGCAACATGTAGGAGGGAGTCAAGCATTGATCCTTGGGGGGACACCAGAGGTAACAGTCCAGGAGCAGGAAGAGAGGCCATTGCAAGTGATTCTCCGGCTATGATTAGGTAGGTGAGAACGGGACCAGGTGAGAGCAGACCCACCCAGACGGTGGAGGGCAGGCAAGTTCCCAGCTGCTAAATCCAATTACATTTCAACTGCTGAGCTCCCACCGGGAGGTTAAGTCTGCATTTTAACACCAGTGCGCACCAAGTTTCTGAATTAGTGTCAGAGCAATGGACACAATGAACATAAAAGGTCCTGCCAAGAACATCAGATTGAATGCAGTGGGAATCAGTGAGTGCCAGGTCAAAGGAACCACTCAGTATCGAGGCTTTCGTGGGAAAATAAACCAACAATGGAAAATACACAGAGTTCAGCTGTGTTAACATTCTCTTCTGGGTTACACACAAACACTAGCAACTTTCAGCTCCCTAATCAATCCCAACCCACAAGAAAACAGAATATACCTGTCGGATGAAGGTAATTGGCTTCTGTCCCATAGCATGTGCATCTCCAATATTCGCTTTGATGACCTCAGAGAAGGGTTTGCTTACACCCTGGGGGGAGAGAGAGGGAGGGAGAGGTTGAGAGAGAGAGAGAGAGAGAGATAGAGATGTCACATCAGAAAATCTTTGTGTGTCTCAATCCCTTGTAACGCATTTGAAACACTAGACGCCATGAACCAATATCTGGCAAATAACTCAGAGTATTCAGCACTCAGTAACTCACCTCCCGAGTCCCCAAACCCTGTCCACCATTGACAAGGGACAGGAACGTGATGGAATACTCTCCACTTGCACAAGTCTTTACAGAATCACACAGAGTGCAGAAGAGGCCCTTTGGCCCATCGGGTCTGCACCAACACATGAAAAAACACCTGACCTACCTACCTAATCCCATTTACCAGCACTTGGCCCATAGCCTTGAATGTTATGATGTGCCAAGTGCTCATCCAGGTACTTTTTAAAGGATGTGAGGCAACCCGCCTCCACCACCCTCCCAGGCAGCGCATTCCAGACCATCACCAACCTCTGGGTAAAAAAGTTTTCCCTCACATCTCCCCTAAACCTCCTGCCCCTCACCTTGAACTTATGCCCCCTTGTGACTGACCCTTCAACTAAGGGGAACAGCTGCTCCCTATCCACCCTGTCCATGCCCCTCATAATCTTGTGCACCTCGATCAGGTCACCCCTCAGTCTTCTCTGCTCCAAGGAAAACAACCCAAGTCTATCCAACCTCTCTTCATAACTTAAATGTTTCATCCCAGGCAACATCCTGGTGAATCTCCTCTGCGCCCCCTCCAGTGCAATCACACCCTTCCTATAATGTGGCAACCAGAACTGCACACAGTACTCCAGCTGTGGCCTCACCAAGGTTCTATACAACTCCAACATGACCTCCCTACTTTGGTAATCTATGCCTCGATTGATAAAGACAAGTGTCCCATCTGCCTTTTTCACCATCCCACTAACATGCCCCTCCACCTTCAGAGATCTATGGACAAACCCGCCAAAGTCCCTTTGTTCCTCAGAACTTCCTAGTGTCATGCCGTTCATTGAATACTTCCTTGTCAAATTACTCCTTCCAAAGTGTATCACCTCACACTTTTCAGGGTTAAATTCCATCTGCCACTTATCTGCCCATTTGACCATCCCGTCTATATCTTCCTGTAGCCCAAGACACTCAACCTCACTGTTAACCACCCGGCCAATCTTTGTGTCATCCGCAAACTTACTAATCCTACCCCCCACAGAGTCATCTATGTCGTTTATATAAATGACAAATAATAGGGGACCCAGCACAGATCCCTGTGGTACGCCATTGGACGCTGGCTTCCAGTCACTAAAGCATCGTTCTGTCATCACCCTCTGTCTCCTACAACTAAGCCAATTTTGAATCCACCTTATCAAATTACCCTGTATCCCATGTGCCTTTGCCTTCTCTATAAGTCTCCCATGTGGGACCTTGTCAAAGGCTTTGCTGAAATCCATATAAACTACATCAACTGCACTACCCTCATCTACACATCTGGTCACCTCCTCAAAAAATTCAATCAAATTTGTTAGGCATGACCTCCCTCTGACAAAGCCACGCTGACTATCCCTGATCAAACCTTGCCTCTCCAAGTGGAGATAGATTCTCTCCTTCAGAATTTTCTCCAATAGTTTCCCTACCACTGACGTGAGACTCACTGGCCTGTAGTTCCCTGGCTTATCTCTACAACCCTTCTTAAATAGCGGAATCACATTAGCTGTTCTCCAGTCCTCTGGCACCTCCCCCGTGGCCAGAGAGGAATTAAAAATTTGGATCAGAGCCCCTGTGATCTCCTCCCTTGCCTCCCTCAGCAGTCTGGGACACAAATCATCCGGAACTGGAGATTTGTCCACTTTTAAGCCTGCCAACACCTCCAATACCTTGTCACTCCCTGTATCAATGTGCTCAAGAACCTCGCAGTCTCTCTCCCCGAGTTCCATACCTTCATCCTCATTCTCTTGGGTGAAGATGGATGTGAAGTATTCATTCAACACTCTAGTGATGTCCTCTGGCTCCACCCATAGATTGTCCACTTGGTCTCTAATGGGCCCTACTCTTTCCCTGGTTATCCTCTTCCCATTCATATACTTAGAGAATATCTTGGGATTTTCCCTACTTTTACCAGCCAGAGCTTTCTCATATCCCCTCTTTGCTCTCCTAATTGCTTTCTTAAGCTCCACCCTGCACTGTCTGTACTCCACTAATGCCTCTGCTGATTTGCTTCCCTTGTACCTGCTAAAAGCCTCTCTTTTCCTTCTCATCGTAACCTGAATATCACTGGTCATCCATGGTTCTCTGGGCTTGTTACTCCTTCCTATCACCCTAGAGGGAACATGTTGAGCCTGTACCCTCCCCATTTCCTTTTTGAACACCCCCCACTGCTCCTCTGTAGATTTCCCCACAAGTAACTTTTCCCAGTCTACCTTGGCCAGATCCTGCCTTATTTTACTAAAATCCACTCTCCCCCAATCCAAAACATTTTTTTGCAACTTGTCTATTTCTTTTTCCATAACAAACTTAAACTGTACCATGTTGTGATCGCTATCACTAAAATGCTCCCCCACCAACACCTCAGCCACCTGTACTATTGTCTCTCTCTGTGTGCGTGCATGTCTACATGTGACTGGACAGAGTGTTTAGCGCTGTCGGAGTGTCAGTACCAAGAGTCCGTTGCACTGTCGAATGGTCAGTACTGAGGGAGTGCTGCACTGTTGGAGGGTCAGTACTGAGGGTGTGCTGCACTGTCAGAGGCCTTGTTTGTTATAAATGTGACAGTAAAACAAGGTTCTCTGCCCTCTATTTGAAAGAAGAGCATCGGGTGTTCTGCCTTGTGACCAGGGGCCTTTATTTATCCCCTAACCAGCGTCACTAAATCAGGCAGCCCGGTCATTGTCAGATTATTGTCGGTGGGATCTTGCTGAGCATGAATTGGTTGCAGTGTTTGGTAAAACAGTTACTACACCTCAAATTATTCATTGGATGTGAAGCACTCTGGGACATCCCGAGCTTGTGAAAAGCGCTCGAGATATACAAATTTCTTTCTGAAAGCAAACTGAATGTGTTGCTGTCCTTACCCAACAGATATGTAATAAAGGAGCTACAAAGGACAGTCAGCCACAATGTATGGTGGGTCCCCAGAGGTGGAAACCTTTATTCTGTACAATAGGTCTTTGTTTTAAGTTGTGGCTGCGTTCCTGGAAGTTGCGACATTAAAGTGAAACAACTTTATGTGAATCACAGGTCGGAATCAATGTTAAAGCTGGAGTTACACGAGAAATAGGCCATTCAGCCCTTCGAGCCTGTTCCACCATTCAATGGGATTGTAGCTGCTCCTCTACTTCAACACCATTTCCCTGCTTTATCCCCGGATCCCTTCCTGTTTTTAAATATGTAAAAATATTTCCATATCAGTCTCGAACGTGCTGAATGATTGAGTCTCCACCGCTCCCTGGAGCAGGGAGTTCCAAAGATTCACCACCCTCTGAGGGAAGAAATTCCTCCTCAACTCAGTCCTAAATGACCTGCCCCTTATTCTGAGACTGTGCCCCATGGTTTGAGACCACCCCCCACCCACCCCACCCCACAAAAACCAC